>NC_072738.1:79112873-79412873 GCF_026930045.1 Uloborus diversus
AGAAAATATTTATTGAAACTGCATTTAACAGAAAATTTCAACAAAATTGAGCTGTTTGTTTTAAAAAAAACCTCAGTTTTATCTACGTTAGACATTTGTTGGGGTTTTTAATAACAAAATCGTTTTTTTCGCTTTTTCTTCATCGGTTTTATTGTTTGAACTTTCATCTCATGATTGCTGTTGGATGGTGTGAAAAGGTGGAGGAATGGGAATTCCTTGTCCATGAGGTACAGGTCGTGTAGCAAATGGTTAATCAGGATACTGAATTGTATGTTTATTTTTCAAATTATAACCTTTGATTTTGCATGTGCAAAAGTAACATCCTTCTCCATGGTTTTTGGTTCCCTACATACCATAAAAATGCCAAAGGATGAAGAGCTATGTGTACCTTCTGTCCATTTTCTAAGTTGCTCAACACTAAAAGCACACTTTGTGTGGAGCCCAACATTTGTCCTGATCACCAAGCTTTACATCGAAGTGAGCGTGATAAGCTTACTTAATAAATACTGTTATGTTTCGTTCATGCTTTGTTATTGTTGAATCACTACACACGTAACAAAATGTATCAGGACTGTTTTTACACTTTCTTGATGACATTATGTCGCACTAAACACTCAGAAAACAAAACTAATTTTAAAAAAATGCTACAAACAGCTGACGCTAACTAATTCGTAAACAACTGCCGATACCTTCAAGTTGACTTTGGCACATGTGAAAACGAAAAAGTGTTGCCACTGAAATGAAATAAACATTTTAAATGGATTTGTATCACGGTTTTGTCAGGGGCCACTAGAGATTAAGTATACCAAAAATCAACTCTGAAGTCTTAATGGGGCTGACATACAGAGGGGTGAAAAACCCAACTTGTTCTGTCATGTAAACTGTCCTTAGTCGCGTGTTTATTATCCTTCGTCTTTCTTGGTGATGGATATTTGGCTTTGTTGGTGATTGACATTTGGTTTTCTTGGTGGTGGGACATTTTAAAGAAATAATTTCAATGCAATTTGGGAAATATCAACAAGGTACTTTTTTGCTTTAATGCAAAATATCTCATAAGGTTTTTCTAATTTTGTAAAAAATCTTGACGTGATGGGCTCAAACCAAATTTATATTAAGAATCAGCGTACTCGTTTTAGCTAAAGATACTTATCAAATTCAAAACACCAAAAAACATGTTGGTCTGTGTTATTTATATGCCAATGACTCATCATGAAAAGGAAACACAAATTTCATTTCCCAAAGTAAAGTGCTTTTTGTAAAAATATTAATATAGCTTGATAGCTAATTGATTTGATTTAAAAATTTGTCTTCATTTATGTTCCATACAGTTTTATTTAAAACTAGCTGCTTCGCCCAGCTTTGCAGGATATACCTTGAAAATAAAAGTTTTGTCAAGGATGCATGTTCAACAATCAGGCTTGAACAAAATAAATAAATAAATAAATAAAATTTCCTGACAAAAAATTGGCAACAGATCTTTCTTCTCATTGAGAGCATTTTTTGCCCTCATATTATAGTAAAACGCCATTTTCGAATCCTATAATTAAAATTCAATCGGTTTGGTACTTTTTTGGCATTTGAAAACCCTCCTACATTTCTTCTTGGGCTCCCAAGTACTTCCCTGCCAAATTTGGTCGAGTTCCAATGTAAACTCGATTTGTATAGGTAACATACATGTGTACAAAAATACACACATACATATATATTCTCTGTTTTATTTATATAGATGTGTGAAGTAGACATGTTAAAGATAGTTGAAATGGAAATAGTTTTTAGAAACAATAAATTTAAAACAAAATTTTACAAGTCCATTATGATTTTTAAAAAATTGGTTTACTTTTCCTTCCTTTTCTTGTGTTTCTTGTTAACGAATATTTTGTGTTCTATTAAAAAAAAAAAAAAAAAACTTAAAGTACTGTTAAAAATTTCAGTTACAGTAAAAGTCATTGTAATTTAATATTAAATATTGTTTTTTGTCAGGTATAATTTATCTCCTGATGCTGTTTTGGAGAATGTTGCTGTTGCCAGAGCTTATAACACAGATCATCAAATGCAGTTATTGGTACAAGCTGCTGCAATGATGATCGAGTCTCGGTAAAAATACTTTTTCTGTTTTTTTTCTTACAAAAGCAATTTTTAGATACAACTTAAGATAATTAATAAGAAGAAAAAATTAAGGCATGAAAAATTTCTTCTGTTACAAAATAATTTTCCGGCCACAAAATTGCTTAAAAAATTTTTTTTGTAGCGTCACACTTAAATATTATCTATTTTATTTTAAATCTTGATAGTTTCAACTTCTCGAATTGCTCTGCGAAACAAATTTAGAGGATAATAAATATTTTTCTTTTTCCATGTATTCATTCTTCATTGGTAAATAAATACTTCAACCAATGGAAAGTAGAACATAAAATAAAGACATACAGAGGATAGATATTTTTTTATAGTAAGATAATGCCTTTTGCTTTCAATTATATATCCATGAATGCAGGAGGGTGAACTATTTCATTAATATACCAGCAAATTTTGACGATAGCCAATGTTTAAGATTGATATTAATTGACGATTATCAGACACTGCACATCTCTGCAGCAAATGTGTCTGCACAGTAGAGAATGTATTTGTGCACGGTGTGTGAGTCTAAACTATCACGCTATGGGAACAGGGCCATAACCATTTATATTACATCTGTAGGCTAGCTCCAAATATTCTGGCTAATGCTACTAAAAAATGAAAGGTTAACCTTTCAAGTTGTGCAAAACTAAAACATCCATACATTTTATATTTTTTGTTCTGTTTTTGTAAAATGATAAAATATTTTAAAATAAGCTGTTATATATTTTTGCTATTAAATATGTACTACTAATCTTGTTTTTATATATATGCTTAATAGGTATGCATTAATGATTGTCGATAGTGCAACAGCTTTGTATCGTACAGATTTCTCTGGAAGAGGAGAGTTATCTGCAAGGCAAATGCACTTAGCAAAGTTTTTAAGGATGCTTCTTAGACTTTCAGATGAGGTACAATATCCAAACTTTTTACTTTTGCCTCTTGTTTTAATAGCATGAAAAAGCAGTTTTGAGATCAAGTCTGTCTTTGCCTAAGCTTGTACGGCAACTATGTATTAAGATGTATGGCACTATCTCCTCCAGGAAACCATTCTGCTTTAGTAACTATCAAATACTAAGAAACTTTGCATATAGATTATTATCACTACTTTTAGCAAATTTTATGTTTTGTAGTTTGAATGCATTTCACTTTTGAATGGGTCTCTCTTTTTTAAGTAACTGGTTTCAATCGAACATTCTGTGATAAAAAGAAAAATTTGTTTTTTCAAAATTGCCAAATTACCCAATAACTGAAAAAAATGTCCTCTTAATTTTCTGGACAGTAAAAAGTATTGCATTATTGCAAAAAACATGTACTTATTTTTAGACAAACCAAACCATATCATGAACTAATTTTTAAGCACAAAACTTAAGCAGTTTGTAAGGGGAAAAAAGCATTTTATATCTTCCTCGTGAATCTAATATGTAATGAAGTTCTTAAATTACAATGGTGTGCTTACAAAATGAAAGAAAAATCTGAAAAATATTGCATTGTGTTTTTCTTTTTTCATAGTTTGGAGTAGCTGTTGTGATAACAAACCAGGTAGTAGCTCAAGTTGATGGAGCAGCTATGTTTACAGCAGATCCAAAAAAGCCCATTGGTGGCAACATCATTGCACATGCCTCGACAACTAGGTAGGAAATAAACGTTATGCTTCGCCGCACTTTTATTTTTAAATCTTATGTTCTGAATTTTAGTTGATTTTATAAATCAAGTGCTCTGCTTTTGTCTGAAACCAGAATGTTAAACATTTTATCTAAGGTTTTTATTAGTTTGTGTCCAATTTAATTATGAAGATCTACCAGATACAGCAGAAGAAAGTCTTTTTTTTATTATATCAATTAAGGAAATATTTTGAGCAATTGAGGGAGCAATACAATAATGTCAAAACACTTGTATGTAAGCCTCCCTTGTATCTGACCTCCACTAAAAAATGTATGCTTTCCTGAACTTTCATCATTCAATTCTCTCCTTATCCATATGTGTCTTCAGCAAGTTGCTCACAATACTAGATTTCCCAAGCAAAGTGACAAGACTATCATGTAGAGCACATTTCTATTAGTATTATGTCCTGCTGTAATCTCATGACTAACTTTCATTTAAAGACAGTTGCATAACACATCCTGCTAAGAATTCTACAAAATTAGGATATTTATTCGACAGAGTGGTTTGGTTTAAACAAAGTGGTCTTTCATGTTAAAAGTTTTTCTCTTTTTTTTTTTTTTTTGGGAAACTACTATTTCTTAAATTTATGAAACTTTTGTAGCAGTTACAGATTTTCAAACAATATTTCCCCCATAGAAAGCTCTATTTATGAGGAAATGAAAATTATGAGATTTCACATTTTATTAATCAACAAGAAATTGGGAGCACTTGAGGGTTCTCCCACTTTAAATTTTTCATATTTGTCGTTACCATCGTCACTTTCATTATTTTTTTGCTTCATTTGCTTGAAATTGAGCTACAATATCATCAAAAGAATATCTCAGAATGGATAAAATGAAAACAAAGGGCCTCCATTACTTGTACTCAGAACTCATCACTCATCTTCGGTTTACTTCAAAATGTTAAAGAAATTGCAGATATGGATCCGGATCATTAGTGTCAAGATGTACGGATCTCAAATTTTTTTTGCCCAATTCAACTATCCAAGTGTAAAATTTATTACGGAAGGTATTCCCGTCATGATAATAACAGTTTCTTCAAAAAATCATCTACGGTGAAAATATAATAAAGAGTATGATTTATTCTTAAAAAAAAATCTCCGTTAAAATTGAGGAAGAGTTGGAAGGAACGGGTCAGCACTGCATTAATGCTTAAACAGAATGAAAAATTATTTCTAGCTTGCTCGGTATATGTAGGATACAGGATACAAGAGCGTAAAGCTGCTACTAGATAGGTTAGAAATAATTTTTCGCATTTTATTTCAGCATAAATGCAGCGCTGACCCATTCCACCCAAATTACTCTGACCGACGGAATAATAAAGCCGGGAAAACTTTTACAAACTATAAATAGAGAATTTTGTTTCACTTTTTTTGAAGGATGTCGAGAAAAACCAAAATGAAGAATAACAGAATCCCCAAAGTAAAAAAAAAAAGTCTCAGATGGCCATTGGCTTCTGAAAGGATACCTTATAATTTAAATAGGGAATAAAACCTAATTTAAACGGAACTTAAAGAGTCTTTTATTCAAATATTTAAGAATTTTTAGAACAGAAAAGATCAGTCAAAAAAGTAACAGATGCGGATACAGATCTTTATTTTTCCTTGGATATCCATGGATACAGATATCCAGAACATCACTAACCTGAACCACATCATTTCAAAAACTGGTTGCTTTGGATAACAGGGATGAGAATTTTAGTAAATTGGCATTTTCATGAGTGGTAATAATCTAATACACCAGTTTTTTCATAAATTTCCTGTCTTACTATTATTGCCCAAATAGTAGGGATTGATATGCACTCAAAAATACTGTATTTTAAACCAAAGTTACCAAGAGATGATGGTGCATATAGTCAAAAAATAATAAAATTGCAACATGCTCTGAATTGAATTTCAACTTAGACATTCGCAAGACTTTTTTTTTCTTTTCATGCAGCTCAATAATTGGACCACTATTAACACCCTAATTTTTAAAATAGTCTTATGGTAAAATTTCCAATTTTAAAAAGGCAGGGAAAACCTTATTCATCATGGAATTCAGCCACATTTTAAACTATGAAGCATAAATGTTGTATCCTATAAGTATCAATATGTGTCGTTAATCATTCCTGTTTCTTTATAGGCTGTACTTAAGGAAAGGCAGAGGAGAAACAAGGATCTGCAAAATTTATGACTCACCATGTTTGCCTGAAGCTGAAGCTATGTTTGCTATTAATGCTGATGGAATCGGAGATGCTAAAGAATAAACTAAATATTCCATTTTTGTTTTCATAAAACATTTTGTATATAGTTCGTGTACAGCTTGAATTTTTTCAAGTGCTTCAAAAGACTTTTATTCAACAGAATTAATATTTTAAAATAAAATTGCTTATAAGCAATTGTTATGCTCTCCTCATTTATTGAAGGTTAAATAACAAAAAATTAAATGTCATACAGCTTATTTTAACTTTATGTTCACGCTAAGTAGGTCAATGTTGGTAAATAACATCATATCGAGAGAAACACACTAGATATTTTACAGAATAATGAGGGAGTTTGAAGGTTGAGCCATACACTTTATAATGGATATGTATACTACTTATTTAACTTGCATATTTATTTTTTATCTCTAAAAACATTACTTGGAGAAGTGTTGAAAAAAATACAAAGCTGAACTTTTAAAAATAGATAAAAATAATGTTTTATTAAAAAACTAAGTTCCATATTTTTTCTTCCATATTGGTGGTGGTAACAATTCTAATATAGCTGTAGGAATCTGTACAAGTACTACATCATTATTGTATGAGTGAATACATGATATATGCTGCAAAGAAAAAAAAAATATATATATATATACACATATAAACAAATAACAATGTTGATAAGCTAGATTTTATGTAATAATGATACCTTCAATACAAATTAACAGTTAACTCTGGATAGCTCAAGGTCCCAAGGGAACGGCTAAAGCATTCGAGTTATTAGTAGTTCGAGTTATGAGAAGTTTCTACAACAGTCTCAAGTGTTTGGGACCCAATGAAAATCGCATTTTTCAATTTTGTAAAATGCTGCAAGCTCCCAAACCTCTTCTCCCCATAACATCCCAATGATAAAATGCAGCTTTGGAGCCCCAATTTCAAAAATTTGGGAATGGAGAGTTCCAAACCTCATCCCTTCTCTTAACGTCATCAAAGATGGCTAGCAATTGCGTTTTTAAGACTTCAATTCTTAAAAATTTCCAGTTGAGAGCTTCCTTAAATTCATCGAAAATTGTCTTAAAAACACTTTTGGAACTTTAGTGTCCAATAATTTGAGGGTGATAACTTACCAAAATAGCATGCGTGGCTCCACTTCAGGAAGTAAAATCCTATTGTAATGCATCAGGCAATAGTTTTTCCTTTCAGGTGGGCAGTGAGACAGATTGCTTGTTTAAATAAGCATTAAAATTTCCTCGCCACCATCATAAGATATAATGAAAAGTTCAATTTTATTTTTTGGTTGGATACTTTTTCCCTCCATTTGGATAATTTTTGATTGCTAGAGCTTGGCGCCTTTCCGACACTGGCACCGTCATGCCTTGACAACCTCGCATATAGGGACGGAGCGGCCCTGAGCGTGCCTACTTAAGAATGCATTATTTTCAATTTGTTTCACTGCATAAAAATGACATTTTTACTTACTTCATATTTTGTGACCTTTTTAAATGTGTTTTCATTAAAACCAATTTCTTCCACCTCTGACTTTTTCAATCTTTTCTTAAGAGGCTGCAACTAAGAAAAGATAAAAGAAACACATTGAACAATTAACATTATTAATAGTGTAATAAAACAAAAAGCTCCAATAAGTCCTGCAATAAATATAGTATTTCACATGTACTTTTTGAAGAGGAAAAAAAGAGGGACTTTAAGGCAAAACAATTGCTGAAGTTTATTTTCAAAAACTCTTCCTGTATTTCATTTAGTGGATAGGAGAATTCAACTTATATCAAGGATCATAAGAACTACTGAACTTTAAGAATTCTGCTTAAGAATCTGGAGATTAGGATTAGGAATTCAAAAAACAAAGAAAGTAGCCAAAATGCAGTTATTTCAGCCCTCATACCAAGTATGACAATTAAGTTTACTTTTTTAAAGGAGGCAAGAGTAAGGATTGTTTGTAGGACTATGGTCAATATTAGTGCTTGACATTATCAGGAGCAAAAAAACTAACATTAAGATGATATTTCTTTTTCTTTTTTGACCCCCGATACACAAAAGGTAGTTAGACATGTTTGTGTATCTGTCTGTGGTACTCTAGTGCCTAAACGAATGGACTGATTTTGAAAAAGTTTTTTTGTTCCAAAGGTGAGTTGATCAAGAGTGTCTTTAGCTAGGTTGAGTCTTCAAATGACATTAATTAACGAAGATATTAATTAAAAACCTCTAAAAAGTTTTTCACAATTTTTGCAGTGAAAACATATTTAAAAATTTAGAACCAAAATAAAAAAATTTTTTCAGCGTCTGATAGGAATATGTTTGGAACTACTATGTTATATAGAATTTGAACTATAACGTTTTTTTAAAGCATATTTTAAATACGGTTCAGCCTTTATTCGCGTGATTGATAACCGAATTCATTGTTAGCCGACAAGGAAAGAAAATGCAATGATTTAAACTGTTTATCTATAGCCAGTTTATATTTGTTAACAAATAAAATACTTGTAACTGATTTAGAAAAGGCTTTTAAAAGGATCTTCATATTTCCCTCTTAATTCTACATTTATGACTCATTCGGAGTTTTTTTTTTTCATTTTTAATTTTAGTTGTTGAGGGAAATTGCAATGGTCAAAATATTGTCGTAATTCTTAACAGGATAGGCTTAAAATATACCTGTTAAAATTACCGTAGGATTTTTTACCCCCTTCTCAAGATTCAGACTAATTTCTTTCACCAAATACAGTGGACTAGCGGAACAATGTGATCTAACATGTGAGAAATGGATATAATGCAAGTTTTTGAAGTTTAGGAGTCTCTCAGAGCTAACACGAGATTTTTGGGAAGCAAAGCACAGAGGTACGTATAATATTTCTGGTAAGCAACTGAGATTGGCTACTTTCATCCCCAAACTCTTACAGCAAACAAAAATAACCTCCTTCATAATAAAGAAGTCTGATGCACCAAAACAATCTCCATGAAATGCAGAAGTTCAAATGGCCATTATTTCCTTTTTCACGCAAATTTTAACCTGATATGCAGGTCCACTCAAGAGGACATTAACCACGATCTGATCAGCTGCACAATACCACTCATCATCATAAGAATAACTATTACTTCATAGAACAGTAAAACCTCTCAAATGCAGGCACTAATGGGACAAATTTTTTTGTCTGCAATAGAGGGGTGTTTGCAGGAAAGGGTTTCAATAACGTTTCTTGTCTTGAAATTGGGGAATTAAAAATTGTCCGTTAAGAGGGGCTTTACTGTAATAATTATTCTATTACCTTTATCATTAAAGTTCCACTTTATTAGTATTATCAGGCATGATGTATGTAGAGTATTATACTTCATATCTTTCTGTCCTACATTCATTTTATTAATTTAGAATACTGTGCTGTACAATATAATGCCGAATAACATTGCCTTTTAAATACAGTACTTATTTATGGGGGAAATGATAATACAGTGAAATCCTGTTATAACAAACAGCAAGGGAACACAAATTTTGTTTGCTGAAATGGTATTCATGTAAAGTAATGGAAATCAAATTATAACTAAAAATATCTTTGGTTAAAACAGATATTTCGTTGCAACTGGATTTCAATATATTCATTTAAAAATTGGTCAAAAGCATTGCAAGAAGTGTTTACAAGCATCTAAAATAATTTTATATATCATCCGTTCCTCACCGGTGGTTTGTGAGAGGTACAAGGGGGTTCGTGAAAACAATATTGTAATGACGGAATTTTAACATGTTTGTTTGAGATGAAGGCTTAAATTTAAGCGTGTGTTTTGTTCCTCATTTATTCATTTGTTTCTTGCACCTTTAATACTCTTACGTCCAAACATATTTTGTAAATTTAAAGAATAAGTCTGTCATTACAAGGGATGAGTTTTTACTGATTTCGTTGTGCATGATAGAATTAAATCGGTGCCGAAAAAGTTCAACTTTTGAACACAATGTATTTAGATGAAAGCAAATGAATGCTTTGGTCTTCTCAGTAGCTTTTGATTGGAAAATTCAATTAAGCTTGATGTAAACATTACATGAAGCATATGCGACCATATAAAGCATCTTTAGTCAATTTTTGATGGTTAAGTTTCTTAACCATTTGAGTGCGACAAAGAGCTATAGCACTTCTCTTGGGTTAGGTCGAAAATGCGAGAAGTGCAATCGTGCTGCTGTTTATTGCTCTAATTTTCACATTACCTTGACTACGATGTACTTGGAGCTTTTTTGATGAAAAAGAGAAGGAATGTTAGCAACCTAAAAATACCATAGGGAATGAAAGAGACAATCTCTAGCAGTAGGAAAATATGCAGCAAAGTGAAATGGTGAAATATTTACTCTGCTTTAACGCCACCTATCTGATAATATTTTTGCTATGTAATAACATACTGTCCAACCACGGATTGTATGGAATTTTCAAACGTACAGATGAGACAAATCTATCTGAATGAGGAGGAAAAGTGAAAATTTGATGCACGTATTCCGCTCATTTGAATGAGACTCTGCTTTTGCAAAAGCTGACATCGCTAAAAATAATAGATTTGTCCATTTCCGGCTGTAAAACGGATGTTTGTCTTTCCATACAATCCGTGGTCAGACAGTATGCAGTCTAATCCAGTTTTAAAAAAATTACCTCAGAAAATCAAAAAATATGAAAATACAAGCAATTTTCAAAAATTGTTACTCATATTGTAATATTTTGTTGTAAGTCAAATATTATATTTGTGTTATTAAATAATTAACTTCTTGTTATTAACATTTTAAATATTAATTGATGGTCTCTGGATGGAATAACCAAGTTATGTTTTACTTACCTTAGCTATGTTTTGTATTTTGGATAGTTTATTGATTGATATTTAATAATGAATATTAGTAACAGTTGGGATCCTTTTAATACTTCTTTATTTTTGCATTTTTAGTGACTGAGTGTTGATATACAGTTGGGCCCTGATTTATTGAATTCATCGGGATAGAAACTTCCATGCGCAAGGCCAGCTCTAGTACTTCTGCAGCCCTTGGCGATATTGATAAGTGCCGGCACCTCCCATTAAATAATAATATAACAATAATATATTAATAAAATAAAGATAATTGTTAAGTGCTTAAAATTAAAGTGAGTTTTTACTTAAATTTCAAACTGAGTTCTGCATATCCAAGCAATGGTACACACTTTAAATTATCTTTTTTAGCATTGAAGTAGTGCTACTTATGGCACTGAAACAGATATTAATATTTTTAAAAGACTTTTAAATCATGCAATTTGCCGCCTCCAAAGCTAAATTGAATTTCTTCCGAACTATGTTTTGCATATTCAAGCACTGGTACACACTCCAAATTAGTGTTATTATTATTATTATTTAGCAGTGATGTAGTAAATTTTATGACGCTGAAACAAATATTCATACTTTTAAAAAATACGTTTCAAATACGAAATATGCCGCAACTAAAATTTGTCCCCTACCCCAAGAGCAGGACCTGTTCACGCGTTAAATCGGGGTTATTTGTAATATTGGGGTGTGAAAAAAAAAATTTAAAATTGCACCTACCTTATCTAAAATCCCTAATAAGCAACTGCACAAAAATATCCATAATTAGAAAGTGTACACTTTTTATGCAGCATTCCATGACTTATTACACACTAATTAATTTGAAAATTTAAACTACTGAGCAATAAATGCTTGACAATTTCCTTGATTCTTGACTCGAAATAGTTCTCTTTCGACTTATGGAGAGAAGAAAATATGTGTCATTTGCAGCCTGCTGCATGAGATTAGTTTTTAGTTTTCAGGCCATGTAAATATTTGAAAAAGTAAGTTTTAATAGGAGTTTCATTATCGCTTTCTGCATCAGAATCACTATTCCTTGGTTTCCCCATCACCCGTCAAAAATGGCTGTTCTAAGAAAAGTATTTTTCCGCTTCGGAGAATATGGATACAACATTTGGAAAATAATTCAATATTTCCTAACTCAAATTAACAAGAAAAAAAAATTTTTTTTTCAGCTGTTAAAATAATTCATTAATTCAGGGTTTATTATTCAGTAATAGCGATTTTTGCTTTCATTTTAGTTGGGGAAAAAGAAAAATTCGATAAATCACGAAATTGGTTAAATAGAGGTTTGTTAAATCAGGGTCCAATTGTATAAACATAAATCAATTACTAAATAAATTTACATTTTTGAGATTATTTGGTAGAATTGAAAAAACGTTCTTATTTCACTTTATCAGTGATGTAGGAAAAGAGATTGTGTCCAAAACTAAATTCCTATAATGGAAAATTAAAGTTTTTGGCTTGCGTAATGCTAGAAACCAATATTTAATTTAACAATTATGAATAACAGCAAATTAAAAAACGCCTTACTTCGGTCATAACATAACCATAAGATCCAAATCAATAAAATATGTCCATGTAATTGCAATTTAGATCAGAGGAACAAACACATTTAGATCTGTAGCTCTCAATTAAGGCTACTTCTTGAAGGAAATTAAAGAGTTTTAAATACTTAAGAAATAATAAATATTTGATAAATTTCTAGCACTTAAACTTAATATTTGCTAGCAATAATAGATTTAAAATTTGAATTTTTTCAACCTTCAAGTTTTTGATACTGCCTTCGAATATTCATAAAAATCATACAAAATGATTTAGAACGATAAATTGGCTCCAAAAAAAAAAAAAAAAAAAAGGTGAGGTTAATAGATTATTTGAAATAATATTCCATATTCAAATAAGCTAATTTAGTAGTTTAAACCACTTTTTGAATTTTTTTTTCGTTCAATCCCCAAATGCTCTGAGTGTGAATGCTATTTATTTATTTTTTTAAAAAAGTAGCGAAGAAGCAACTACATTTTAAAAGTAGTTCATTGTTGCTACAATTTTAAAAAAGTAGTTGTAGCTGCAGTTAACTACATTTGTAATAAAGTAGTTGTAGTTTGCTACTAAAAAAATGTAGTTTTTCCAACCACTGATCAAGTTGAACAGCTGCATACACAAGCTCAAAAACTATATGGCATTTACCATAATTCTTATGTTCAACGAAGTTGCATAACAAAAGTATTACCTGGTTTGCTTTATCGAATAAATATAAAGAATTTTCGTCACTTAAGATCAATTTATCTGAACAGCAAGCAATTGATGTCACAGGATGCAAGGATATTGACTGAAAATCCACTAACATCTGTTGTTTACACCAGGAAGTGTATGCATTTCTTGCAATTGAATATTCTATTACCTGTAAACATAGTAAAATTTTTAAAAAATAAATAAATATTTTATGATAAAATGCTATAAATACTTGCATAAAATTTAAATACAAATGAACTAAAATAAAATAAACCTGCAAATAGCAACTTTTGCAAAAACAACTAATCTCCACATTCAAAATGCTTGTAAGTTGCAATTTAATTATGAAAACTAGTTAGAAGGATCAAAGTAAAAACTTTGTAGACCAGAGTAGAAACAAATGTTCTATAAATTGCCCTGAAGATCATGAGATTACAATCCTTTTGCATCTTGTAAACATTTCAATTATTTTGAGGATTGGAAACTATTTTGACATATGCTACCAACTAGCTTGAATTTGCTTATTTCATTTTTCAGTTTAAGTTGATTATTATTTTTTTCTTTAACTAAGTTTAGTTATTGAATTATTGTAGTAAACTTTTTTTGTGGGGAACACACAACATTTTCAGCAAATGAGCTCAAAATTGTTAATTTTTTCATTTCATTTCTTTAAAGTTCCCTTTTTTAGGGGGGGGGGGGAGGGCGTTCATAAGCACCTAGTCGAACTACGTTTGAGGTAAATCTGAAAATTAATTTTCTATTTTTTAACGAATAGGAAAATTATTAATCGGAGTGTGTTATCAGAGTTGCACATTTTGGTTTCTTATTTTCTCGCTCCTATTGTAGCCCCCAGTACACTTTTTTTTTTCTTTTAGTGATCCTATTTCCTTAATCTTGAGGTTGGTAGCTATGATAAAAATAATTATAAATAAAATTACTGTGTCAAATAGTTTGGTCAGGAATTGTTTTCTCTGTATTTTAATATGGAGGCCCAACATCAGGCCCAGATATGTGTACCCGCAATGCAGGAGGGCTAATGTCCTTCAGGGTCCAATGGCTCAAGAAATGGGGGGGGGGGGGGGGGGAGAGAAAAACTAGCAACAAGACTGATTAATCTTGCTTGAGACTGATTAACCTTGATCAAGTATCAGAAGATTTAGGTGTACAGTGCTGGTAAAAAAATTGCATCACCCTCGCATTTTCAGAACAATGGGATTATGTGAGGAGCTTTGGTCGACCAATTAACGATGCATGTATGTGAAATTCTGCAAAAACTTATGAAATAAACATTTAACAGCAGGAATCCGATAATTGTTTACATAGATCAGGACTGTTTCCGGGCCAAGGCAAACTGCTGACCCGATGCTTATTTTTCCATTTCTGAACCTGCGTGTGAGTTTAGAGAAAAAAAAATTACTTAACTCAGTGTCAATTTAAGTCTAATGGCAAGATAAAGGTTTTTAAACTGTTGCTTACCAGTTTTGCCCTATGGACAGAGCAGAATTATCCTGGAAAATGACATTTGGAACTGAAGTAAAGTGATCCCGGATAGTAGGAAGCAATTTCTCCTCTAAAATGCCAGTATACACCTGAGCATTTACTGTTCCTTGCACAAAGTGAAGCCCACCAACTATTTGATCAGAAATACATCCCCAAATCATCTGGGATACAGAATGCTTGACTGTGTGTTGAATGCAGTCGGGATGATATTCCTCTCCTTTGCGGTGTGGGTGATACAATTTTTTTTTTACCACCACTGTATGCATAGCCGAGCCATTGGAAAAAACCCCTTTCAACAGCACCCTTTTCCCCAAGTTCCAAACTACTTTGTACCAACTTGCACAGCTATAGATGCTCAGGGGCTCCTGAGCATTGCAAAATGGTGGTTTTGTACAGTTGGAAAGTCACTTTCAAATTCATGGTCTCTAGTAATATATTTTGCTCTTTAGTTCTGGGCTTGAATTAAGTTAAGCCTAGGATTTTTTGTTAAAATAGAAACCCTTATAGCTGCTGTTCTAATTCGCAACTCCAGCGCTCGAATTTGCTACCTTGCGGTGATTTATAAAGCTGCCGAAAAAACTAAAACATTGCCACATTTCATTCCACGTGTGTCTGTTGACTTAAACGCAGGCAGTTTGTTCTGAGTATTTATTAACGCAATCTACGTGTCTTAGATTGCTTTCAGCAACAGAAATTGTTTCGTCTCTTAGTAGTATTCCCGAGCTTCTCAAAATAATGTTATTTTTCCTTATTTCTTTCTAAAAAGTGGGTTGATTGAGAAATGGTGAAAGCGCGTTAACACAAGAAAACTCTGGATTAACAAACTTGGATAACGTTATTTTTTTATTGTTTTGTGTGAATTTGTAAGAATATGGTTTTTAAATCTTAAATTAATTTAACAAACGATATTTTACAGCAGCATTTAATTGGAATAGACAGTATGCAAAATATTTTCTTGAATATATTATCGTAGAACGAAATGAAAAATGTTTAACTGAGAAAGAATTTATTTTATTGCTTTTATTCTCAGCGGAAAGGTTTCGCCAAATTTGTTTAGGGTTATAGTTTTAGTATTGTGCAAGCTAAGTACCCTTGGCGAGATTCCGTCCATGTTAGTTAAACCATTTTTATTTTTTATCATGAGTGGAATAAAGTGGTAGAAAGATTACAGAATTCGATAAGTAAAAAGAAATAATGGTAGATCAATTGAAAAGAAAACTACCACCATATATACATGAGAACTTTGTTGATGATTTGCATAGCATGACATAATTAAATCATAACTCAGAAATTAGAAACATACCAAACAGAAAAATTTAAAATTAACCGATTCGGCAATTTGAGAAAAATAACTCGGCTACAAATGCAAAACAATTAGCGCTAGCCAAGCAAGGCAAAGAAGTATCATCTTCTTTTAACAATAATTCGTGATGTCATATAATTAAATTTTCTAACATTAATTGTTAGTCTTGTCAGGCCACAATTATTATTTAGTTTTATCAAGAATTGATAAATATCGAATTCAACATCGTGGAAATGGCTGCTTAGAACTACGAACTGCGTAATTTGCATTAGTTTCTAACGTTTAGTAATGCTTCTTGAATTCTCATTTCTTTCTACATGGGCCAGAATATCAACAAGACTTTGAAAATTAATTTAAAAAGAATAAAGCGAAAAAATCATGCATACGAACAAAATTTACTAGGCTTATTAGCATTTTCTTCGTTACTAGGTTCGTTTACCTTTTTTGTCCGCCATTAGAAAGTGGCTACAGTGCCCCCTATAGTTGGTTGGAGTTGTGAATTAATTGAGAAAATTGAAACGCTTTATTTGATGCAGAAAAAAAAATTCTTTTCAACTACACAGAAAAATTACCACAAAAAATAAGGGATGAGGCAAATCTTTCATTCCTTCAAAAGGCTGATTTGTGTGAAATTTAAGTTAAAAAAATTAATCAAAATTTAAAATAAAAATCCCAGGTGCAAGCCCTTGGGGCTTGAAGTAATTTTGTGCAAAATTTCAAGGTTGTAGGTGCTATGGGGTCTCCTAGATGCAGGCCCACCGCCCATCAGAGACAGAATTTCACAATTTCTTTGGCCTTAATTTTTTTTTCAAATAAATGGTGAAACAAATTAGATTGTTTAAAATATCAGTCTCTCAATGTACAAGAAGAATTTCAAGGGAGGCATGAGTGTATTAAAGGGAAAGATAAAATATTTTACTTAATTTATGGTCACATGTGAGTATTAAATAACAGTGTCAACCCTATCAATATTTTGACTGATGCGCATACCAACCTCAAATAGATTACCAAAAAGGAAAATTTGTATTTATTCCTTCGCTTCATGGATTTCATATGTTCGAATAACAATATGTGAAAAGCAAAGTGTGGTTTGGTATAGAAAAGTTAAATTTTGTGCCTGATATCATCTAGATTTTTACTATTAAGTAGCAAACGATCTTCATTTTTCCTAAACACATTCAGTTTCCTGTTGTGCTTTTTGTATTAAAATAACCATATACAATGAGAGTGGAGGGATGGATGCCTTTACGCCAGTGTACAAAAGAGGGGGAGAGGGGTGTAAAACCTGAAAAGTTGAGAACCCTTGGTTTAAATTATCAAATGAAGTCAACTGTCCACAAAACTACTATTTTCATAAAAAACTAGATATTGAAGATGTGATGTTAAAATTCCATATCATCGCCTCAGAGCAACAGTAAGATATAAAGGGTGTCCCAAAATTAACGCAAGATTTGAATTTGCCACCATTTTTTCCATAAATTGTTGGCAGCCATGAAAAAAGAACAATTTGACAGCTGAGAGTTTAGGGTTAGTAAAAATGGGTTGTTATTGTACCGTACAGCTAGAGAGAGTGAAACATTTCAATTACTGCATAAGGCATTTCCTGGTCGCGTACTCTCTCATTTCGATCATCAGAATTGGCACCCTAGATCTTGTGATTTAACATTTTTAAATTTCTTCTTATGGGGTTATTTGAATTCAAAGGTCTATGTCAACAAGCCCACAACCACCCGTGCATTACCGTGTTGCGATACCGAGCACCAATAACAGTAACTGCTTGACCAGTATCAACTTTCATTATTTTTGAAACAATTGTTCAATAATGAAAGCGCGTTATTGTATCATATAACGCTCCATTTTTGATTACCCTAAACTCTCAGCTGCCAAATTGTTCTTTTTTCAGGGTTGCCAACCATTTATTGCAAAAATGGCGGCAAATTCAAATCTTGCGTTAATTTTGGGACACCCTTTATTAGTGCTATTTCTGGGATTAGATATCTCACTGTTGCTCTGAGGCAACAATATTTTGCTTACATTTTTACTAATAAATCATGGCAATCTTATTAGCTGAAAGCACATTGCGGATACAAATAGTTACCTTTCGATCACTATACACAACAATTAGATTTTCGGACCTTGAATCAAATTTTAAAGCGGTTGGTTGATGTTTATATACCGGAAGACGACAAATTACCTGGAAAACAGAAAAATATTTTAAACAAAAATACCTTCAAACATAATATTATTATTATTATTTCAGATACATGGGATAATAGCTATAGGGCAAAACTTTCATATCCGGTTTCTGCAAACATTGCAAAGATTACACAAGAAATGTAATAATAAACAAAATTTAACTATGTAACTACTAGCGTTTGCAGGCCTGATGCAAAAATAAAGGGTGTAAAATAGAAAGAAAAAGAAATATAATAAGCATAGATCTTGATGAATCACTAGAAGTGTGAAGTACTCACTTTGTTGGTTTCCAGAGAAAATATTACAACTTTTCCATTATGGCTACCACAAGCTAAGTATGCATTGTTACCACTTAGATCCATCAAGTGAACCTCTTCTTCACAATCTAAACATAAATGGGTATGAGAATTTTTGTACGTTGGTGAACTGTATTTCATATCAGCAGTTACTAAAGTGTGTTCCAGAAGTTTATAGAGGACCATTTTTAAAAAAACTACTAGCTAACTAAATGAGAAAGCAAGACAAAAAAAAAAAAAAAAAAAAAAAAAAACTATGCAAATAAATACTGATGAACTAAAAATAGTAAAATGTTGAAACAACTTTTACTGATCATAGATCTAATTTAGAAAAAAAAAAGGTTATCCCAAAAATATATAATAAACAATGGATATTAAAAGCTGATTTAAGTATCATTCTTCAAAATTTGCATATTACAAGGCTATTTAGTCATGATGCATACATTTTGTAACTCAAATAAAAGGAAACCTGTCTTTCTGTTTCTGAACAATGGTCAAGATGCCTAGAAATGCGCAGTTTTCTAAAAAGGAAATTTTAAGCTTGTAGATGGAAAGTTTGAATTTTTAAACTAAGTCTGTGATTGTGTATTATAAATTTTAAAAATTATTATTTTTGTATGAATATTTATTATGATTTAAGTTGTTTTGAAATTGTTTCTTCTCTTTTTTACATGTAAAACAGGAAAATTCGTTGTCTCTAACCTTTTGGTATGCATTGTATTAACGAACAGTCACCGCACGTTATTACAACTGTGAATATACTGCACATGTTTTATATTTCTACTTTTATACGTTTTTCTAATTTGCCAAAAGAAATGCTTTCAAAATTTTTTCTGTGATTCTACACTCCTAATTGTGTGTGTGTGTGTGTGTGTGTGTGGTACCATTTACTCATAAAACATTCTCAGAATATCTTCTTCAAAATGTTTCCATGAAAATTCTTTTCAAGGAAAGAATTGGCTCATCTTCAATTATTTTAAGAAAGGATAAATTATTAGTTTTGTTTTTCCAATGATGCCTAGTACTTCTTCTGATTAGATGCAGGTATGTGTATGTGTTCAATTTTTTTTTCATTTGGTACGTTTTAAGTTTTATTTGGTAAATTTAAAATTTCCTCCCCCTAAAACATCTAAGTTTTGGGTGCCCTTGCCTAAGGTACTCAAGAAATCTTTTCCTTGCTGCTCTAAATTTATTTTTTAGCAGGAAAAGCAAACTAAATATTTTAAAACCATTTAAAATGCTTTTGAATGCATATTATGCACAGTGTAAAATTTACAAAATCCCATATGTTGCAACCAGGGCTGCAGAGTCGGAAGAGAAATGGCCGACTCCAACTCCGACTCCTGGATTTTGAAATGTCCGACTCCAACTCTGACTTAATTACATATTTATTTATTTTGTTTTTCAAATCCCCATCCTCATGGGAAGAGGAAAGATCACTAAATAGAGATTGAAATATTAATTCCTTTTTATGAAATTTTTGCATTGTATTTTACTATAAACTTAAGATGCATACAAAGTTAGAAATTCAATTTGAAAATCAAATTATTCAATAGTTGCGATTAAAGTGAGATAACTTAAAAATCTCCCCCTTTTTCTTTGACCGGGAAAGGATTAATATATGCTCCCCTTTAATTTTTAACAAATAGATGTTGATCAAATCCTGTGCTTTCAATTTTTGAAAGCTGTAACTTGAGAGAAAAAAAACTTTTTTGCTAAGTCAAAAAACTTTTTTAGAGGGGGCGGCCCATTCCCTGTCCTGGGTGACACCCATCTTGTGGGTAACACATCAACTTAATTTCAGAGTTTATAAAAATTGATATACTTCAATTCTGAAAAAAATCCCAAATAATAAATCTTAAATTTCATCTTAAAAATTCAAACAAAAATATTGCACTATATTGTGGGGAGAGGTCGGGTACATGTACGTCTGGAGTAAATTTCACTTAAAATGCGGCAGCATACAGCTTTGTACGAATAGCTTTTATTATACCTACATTTCTTGGCTCAATTTTTAATTTTAGTTTTATTGGCAGCTTTAGAATTAACCTTAATAAGAAGATTTTTGGATTAACTACAATTATTGAGTGTTGTAACCAAGAACTGATATACTGATTTTATTTTGAACTTTTTAGTGAGAGCCAAGCTTTCTTAGATAAAGTCTTTAGCTTGAAAAAAAAAAAAAAACAACATTTATATTTTATTGGATCTTTTGGATTTAAGCTTTTGGGCCAAACCAACACTTATTTGAATTTACTAAGCACCCTCAGAAGTTTCCCAACTTGCTCAAGCGATTCATACATTCCTTTTAATATTTTATAACTGAGATCGAGGGAAAAATATATTATTATTTTTATTTGCAAGTGATTACTTAGAAAATGTTAAACAACAAATGCATTTGCTGACAGTTTTTATAAGTGAAAAAACAAGCAAACTAGGTGATGGCGTAGACAGAGTCTATTACAGAGGGTTCGATAAACAAGCAAGCCGGTTGGTTGCCAATGACAGTTATTTTGTTATTATTGGGCCTTAATACATGTAATCAAACCAAAAGGTAGTCAGTTTATTTTAAAAATGCAAGGAGAATCAGTAAAAGTTAAAGAAAAAAAAGAAACCCGGAGTCAGAGTCGGCATCTTTTCGAATGACTCCGACTCCACAGCCCTGGTTGCAACAGCAAAGGGCCGTCCAAACATATAAGGGATCTAAAACTGCACATCAAAAAAATGTTTATTAGAAGGTCCCCAAAATGCATTGTGACGGGCTACCAAATATGTAAATCCACCACTAATATTGCCCTTAAATAATTTGATGTTGCACATAAAACAAATTCAAATTTTATTTTATTAGCCTAAAACCAAAAATTCACTATCCTGCTAACCTAGCCTTCATAAAGACATTACTTAACTCATGAAACTAAAAATATTAATTCATTCAAAAATGTATGCGTTGGTTACCATACTAAAAACTGTACCTAAACTTTACCTGGATCTTCATGTAGTGTAGCTATTAATTTTGCAGCTTCTGTATCACATTTAAGAATATAGGTTTTTCCTTTACAGTAAAAAATCATCTTAGTTGGAGCTAAAGAAAATAATATGATGCTTGCTGTATTTGAAATATTACTGGGTAGTGAAACTTTAGACAGAATTTTCAAAGCCAGAGGATCTTCTTCCTGTAAATATAAAATTCTCTTACATTATATTCTACTTCATTAATAAATTTTGGTTAAGGGCTTAAAACTGAAAACATAAAACAGTAAATCTTTGATAAAGCAATACACAGACATGGTTGTCCGACTTTCAAGAGAGAAAACGACTCAAGATGCCTGAAAAATTAGCGGGAGACAAAAAAGTAGCCATTTTCTTTTCTTTTTCCAATTCAGTTTGCATATGAAGGATTTTTTTTTCATGACAACAGGAGTATATGAGTCAAAAGTCCGGAAAAATCAACGATACTTTTCAAATTGAAACAAAAGCAGAAAAAAATAAAACATTCTCAAATTAGTTTTTTCTGTTCATGACAAAAGAAACATTCAAATTTATTTCAACTCAACATAGGCAGAAAAAAATATCTTTTACTTAAAATTTAAGTAAGTGCTAAACATTATAAGCCAATTTAATGATTCAGCAGGGAAATCTCTTTTTTTTTCCTATAGTTAAATATTAAATGTAATTCAAAATATTCATTTAACTGAATGAGGGTTATGATCTATTGTTATGTCAAAAGCTCTTTTACATTTAATCTGTACAGCAATTACTAACCAAATGAAGATTGAACAATCTTAATTTGTATTGACTAGAATAAGCAAGCCATTTGCAATCAGATGATAGAGAACAGGAGACCACAGCTTCGCTGTCTTTCGTTCTTATCTGCAACAAATTGATGGGAGTGGTGGAAGAGCCTGCAAAAAATCCCATAAGCCCATAAGACTTTGAATAAATAAGTACCCATCAATTCTTACAATATTTACACTGATTATTGAAATTGATATAATTCATACATAAATGTGCAATTAATTAAAACATGTAGGTTATTTTTTCACAAAAGAAAAAGGAATTGACAAAACTATTTAGAAAAAAGTATCACTTTAAATATTTTTCAAGAGAAAAATAGAACAAAGTAAAAAAATTTGAGTTCAGAAGGATGATACATGTTCTATTGTACTATTTTACTTAGTGTTTTGTAAGTTAGCAATCTGAACAGTGAGCACAGAGTCCACTTGAAGGAAGAAACTGTCAACACCCCTCCCCTTCCCACCAGAGAAAATTTCAGTTCATAATATCACACATAGAAAAAATTACCTATGCCTATTACAAACTACTACCTAACGTAACTGACAACCCACCGAATCTTGAATACTAATTAAACTAAACGTGAAATTAGTCTTTAAAACTAAAATCACTCAGTTATGCTAGGTGGTAGTTTATAGGAGGCTCCGACAGCAAAAGGTTATTAAAAATTAAGAAATCGTATAGAATTAGTTAGGTATTTAAAATAATTCATTGTATAGTAATTAAAATTTGTATTTATTTTATAATTAAATGTTCAGTTTAGCCGATTTTTGTACTGGAATTTTAAAATAAATTTCATTTCTAGGTTCGGGTAGGAAATAGTATGTAAGTCTAATTAGTTATTTTTTGCTTTTCAGTTTGTAGGTGTTTTTTGAAGGTGATTTTTTTTTTAATTTAAAAGTAATTTATATTTTGCTTTTTAGTAGTGTAAGTATAAATATAAATTAAGTACGTAGGATAGAGTATGTGGTATATGACGTTGAAGCCTTTCTTACATGCATCTAGAGTAAGAAAACGTTGAATACACGAGTATGAAAATGGCTAAGATGAGCATGATAAAGAAAGAAATTAACCACAGCGTCTCGGAAACTTCTGACGACTATGAAGAAAGGCTTTTTCAAATCCACAACAATGTACAAAAAAAAAAATGTCTTCATCATTGGTTAGACTTTATCAAAGTTTCCTTTCCAAAAACAAATGCACAAGGCACTAAAAAACCAACAGAAATCGTTTTAAGTTTAAAATTGTAAGTAGTAAATTTTAAAATTGAAACATTGTAAATTGAAATTTTTATTTCATAGCAATACCCTCGTTTTATTTCATAGCAATATCACACAACCCTCGATAGTCAATAGAGCTGTCATGGATTTAGAAAAAGAGAACTTAGTGAAAGGACGAGCATATGTAGCTCTCAGCAGAGTCAAGACTTGAAGGAATAGCTCTATCTGATTTAGAACCCTCTAAACTTTTTAAACTGAACCTCAAGTTAAACAAGCATTAGCAGAAATGCAACAATTGACACATCTCATTTCTGATGACAAGTAGACTGCGTGGATTCAGTATTTAGTTAGAACCATTTAAATGTTTACAGTTTCCCAAACTACAAATAAGGTGTAAATTGTAAGTTGTAAAATTGTAACAGTGTAAATTGTAAAATTGTAGTTTATGTTTTACAACAATATGTGTCATGTAACTCGTGATAAATTCGCACGTTTCTTCACATAGCCCCATTATAGATGAAGATAAAAAATTCCCCTAGAATGATTTTTATGTGGTTGCTTTAGAGAATCCTCAATTCAAAATTTTCATTATAATTAGTCTTAGTAATAATGTTCTTTAGCACTTTCTTTAAATGCGGGTAAAGAAAGTCAATACCTTTATTTTACGGCATTTTTTTTAACAATGGGTTTTATATTTAATCGTTTGTAAGAGAATTTACATGAAATTTATTGTTTTTTACCCATGACCTTTCTCTAAAGAACAACTAGGGTCAATCAAAGAATTAGAACCCAAGTTAAACTACCCCCTACCCACTAAACAAAAGAATCATAAAAACCGGTTCACTAAGTGGGACGATATACAAAGTTAACAAAGTATGAATTGCTTTTAATGTGAGTATGATATATGAAGAGTGCCCTCGATTTCAACAAACCAGGACTTGATCATTTTCAGACACCCGGGGTAGGACACCGTTTCAAATAAAAAAAAGAGTACAGGAATCGGTACAGGTGTCTTCGAAAATTTATGGAACATTGTACAAAGAAAAAAAACAAATCCGACAAGTTCAAAACCTCCTCCTTTTTATGAAGCCTTCTAATTAGTATAACCCTAATTTCAAATTAAACAGGCAGCATCTTGAAATAGTAAATCTAGAATACTGGTGAACCTCAGAAATCAGACACCAGTTACAATATATTATTAAAGAATGTAAATTAAATCATGGGGGGAGGGGTGTTCTGTATTCAATTCCCCTTGAATTGAACACTAAATATATTTAAAAACTGAAATATTTTCAAAAAAATATTAAGGTAGTTGATTCAACTATTAAAGTAGCAAAATATATTTAATTTATTGCTTTGCTACGTAGTAATAAAAACATCAGTAACACCTATAATTAAAAATTAACAGGCGCGAAAATTAATCATAAATATGCCACGAGAATTAAATATTGTTAAAAACGAAGGCAAAACCTTTGCTGTGAAAATACATCAGACACTTTAAAACCACGTGACCTCTGACGTATTCCATCTGTGATGTAAGCTGGATTACGCAGTCACAACGTAAGAAATTTAAAGTTTCTTGAATTTCTCCGGGACCCCTCATCAGATCAAGACCAAAAGGACGTTTCCTCCTTTTCCTGCTTGCAGCATGTTTATTATTGATATTGATGGATTGTGAGAAGCTCACCCAGAAAGAAGAGGAAAACTTAAGACTTAAAACCCTTCAATTTCAAAGCATTTCTAGGAGAAATTAAATCTCTAACCCCATCCCTTCCCCTAACGCTTTTAAAGGTGACCAAAAATAGTATTTACGGGAGTTCAAATTCAAAAATTTTTGGAAGTACCCCTAATCCTCACAACCTTTCCCCCTCTCGTTATCATTAAAGATCGTGGAAAATTTTGTGTTTGAGACAAAGTTAGGAAATATTTTCCAAATCGATATTTTATGCAACAGTTCATGCAGTCCAGTGGTTTGGCAGGGACCCTATTTCATTTGAAAGGGTGGAAAGGTGAAAAATGTATTAGGATGAGCTGTTTGTTATTTGTTTTACAAAGAATGAATAGTGTAAATATAAAAAAAGAATCACACTATGCTTTATTTTTAATTAGTATTGCGTCATATGCAAGAAAACATTGTCGAAAAAACATTCAGTGTAAATGATCTGAATTGATCTTGTTTTAACCGTTCTAATTTATTTCCTTTGAAATTAGTTAAAAACTAGTCGATCAAAATTTTAAAAGTGTTATTGGATTGTAGATAGTTTAACTGATTTATGTTTAAGATTATTTAAAAACTTACTTTTAACTACTGATAAAGAATATTGCAAAGACTAGATATTTTAATGTAATGGTAATATGTAGTTGACAGTAATAAAATAATTTAGTTTATCTGTTGAAAAATAAAAATCTTTTGATTTATGCCAAACTGGGAGTTTTAGTGTAACTGATCATTTTCTAACAACATTTTATTGTTTTGAAAAACGAAATGGAACCTTGCATAAGAATAGGGGGATGGGGTTGAAAAATCTTACAGACCCTTACATGGGGGGGGGGGGAGTCAAAAATTGCCAAAATCATTATTAGGTAATTAATGAATGGTCCCTTATATTGTCGCCTCAGAGCAACAGTAAGGCATCTAGTACCAGAAATAATACTAAGATATCTTACTGTTGCTCTGAGGCAACGATATGCTATATTTCAATCATATATCTTGAAAATAGGAAAATAGCGAAAAAAATTTCCCCAGTCATCAGATTCAACGCCCTTGATACACATAAAAAACCATGTTTAAAAAAAATTTGGGAAAACAAGTTAATGCCGTCTCTTTGTTAGTCGGATGAAAATCTAATAAGTACACATCAATGTAACAATAAAACAACATAATTAAAACACAAATATTGCAAGAAATTGCAGGGGGAAAAAAACTGCTTGAAATATTTCTGTTTTGATTATACTGTTGTTTTATGGTTACTTTGTTGCACAAAGATATTTATTTCTTTATCCTACCTTCAATGGCAATAGTTTTTAGCAATAACAAGTTAAAAGTTTTTACGTGTTTATGACATGACGACAGAACAAGATCAAACCTTATTCAGAGAATATTGTGTTCTCATATGAATAACTGAAATCTGTACGTAATCAAAATATTACAAGACATACACAAAAACAATACAAATGTATTTCCACATGCCAGCTCAGCCCAATGTAACATCAATTTGTAATGCTACCATGTTCTTAATTATTTTTTCAATAAAATGGAATTTGAACATACAATTGAAAAAAAAAAAAAGTATTTTTACACAAATGTATCTGAATATATTTGAAGACTAAAATTGGAAATGCATTAAGTGCAGTATTTTTTTTTTTTTTTTTGTTTGTTTGTTTGTTTGTTTTTTCCAGTCAAAATGAAGTAATTGCCAAGCATTTCACTGTGGTAAACAATTTATGTGCCTATCTCCCTAAAAGTAGTTAAAATAACGTTATTAGGGTCCACCAGTGGAGCAAGTATTAGCGCCTGTGCGGTGGAGGACGCAGTAAGTGCCATTGAAGGTTTTTGAAAGCTACTATCTTGGTTGGTCCAAGTTCTAATGCAAAAAAATTGAAAACGCAGTAATGTGGCACAACACGCCTAGAATCTTATTTTTGATGCCCTGTAAAATTTGTTATTTGGCACTTGCTGCATTTTCCATTTTTAGTCTTCATTTCCTTTTTCTCCTGGAATAAGGTAGACGATTTAAAAAGCACACTATCTTTAATTACTTAATAATATTTGAAATTTTAATATTACCCATAGGTGAAGTTGAAGAACCTATTCTCCACACTTCGAGATAGTTTGCATATTTCAATAATGCACATTGTGCCTTTGCAGCAACTTCGCAAAAAGATTTCTATGCAGGCCAAAAAAAAGAAAATTTGATCAATTTTTGGCACATGTTATTAAGTAAATAATGTTAGAGGATGGATACAGAATCTCAGAGGCTATTTATAAGTACAAGTCCTTAAAGGCATAGCGGCTACATTACTTCAAAAATGACCAAAATATTGATTTGTTTATTTAAAAACTTCGGACTGTTTCAAAATTTATGGTAGTTTCAACACTCTAGCTTAATTATTTAAAAAATTTTTGCTTTAGGTCACTCACGCTAGGTGTGCATTTTCTTAATAAACTCCTTTTTGAGCAATCACATATTGCTATTTGTTTTCATTTGATATTTAAATGACATCCATCCTTTGATTTTATTTTTCTATGCTTATAATGCAGGTGTCCATGTGCTTCGGAATCGAATTATTTATAAATGAACCATCCCAACTTCACACAATCCTTTTTGCATAAAAACAGTATCCTGCACACAACATCCTATATCCAGCCCCTGACATTCATTTGAATTTTGACGTCTTGAATTCAAATTATGGTTGCCATCAAAGCCATTAGTAGAAACAAGAAACCCAATGAATAGGGTCTTATCGCAATGTGCAATTGAGAAAAGCATAATTTGAACTCAAGATCTCAAAATTCAATTTTTTTTTTTAGTGTGTGTGTTTCCATGTTATTGGAATAGCTAAGGATTTTTTTATATTGAGAATAAGATTCAAAGTAATATGTTTTGCAGTCAGTACAATATATTTAACAAAATTGTGCATTGGATAAGCACTTAATAAATTATTAAAGTGTTGACTTTTTTATATCCTTAAACAAAATTTACTATGGAAGTTTTATGACTTTTTACATAATTAACGACAAATATTTTTAATTAATAGGATAAGCAAACGAACACACAGCTGTTTAGAAATTATCGTTATGATCATTTAGCAAAAAAGATTTCAGAAATATGTGTAAAAACAAAAGAGCCTTATAATTTTTTTATAAAATTGAAATATTCAAGTGTTTTGATTCTTTTAATCGACTTAAAAAAATTACTGGTTAATTAGTAACCGCATGTAAAGAGTTCAAAGAATTGCATACTTTATTTAAATGCAAAAAAAAAAAAAAAAAAAAATGAATTATGAATGTGATGTGACCCTAGGTACTGTGATGTGATAACAATAAAAATTAAAGGTAATTCTAATGTTGAAAAAGAAGAATATATTGGCAATTAA
The DNA here is from genome assembly GCF_026930045.1 of Uloborus diversus. Lineage (NCBI taxonomy): Eukaryota > Metazoa > Arthropoda > Arachnida > Araneae > Uloboridae > Uloborus > Uloborus diversus. Next base: position 79,141,301 of record NC_072738.1, read on the forward strand.
GGAAACTGTTTGTTTCCAGAAAAAATATCGTTACCAATTTCGTAAATAGATATAAAGAAGAATGGCTAAATAGAAATTAATGCTACTGTGTGATCAACTTGATTGTTGCTAGTATAAAAAATGTAATAGTAGTTTGATTAGTGTTGTGTGTTGTTTATTACTAGTTGCATAGGTTGGGTGTCTTTAACTTTAGATTGTTTACCTTGAAATTTTTAAAAATAATCAAGCAGACTATTTACTAAAACCACCAATTTCAACTTTGACATTTGAAGAGAAGTTTGAAATAAAGAAACTACAAAAGGACTACATCTTGCTGTTCAGCAATACTAACTATAGTTCTCTTCATTTTATCCGTATGAATAATATTGTGAAAACTTTACACAGAGGGCCCACTCGCTAATTTAAGGCACCAGCCGCCACTGGAATGAAACTATGTTTTTTACTCCAGAGAGCAGAAGTTTTTGAAAAGCAAAAAAACAAAAAAGTGCTATCAAGAGAAGAATATTACCTGAGAAAAGGGGAAATACTTGATGGTCGTTTTGGGAGGATATTTTGAAAAGACAAGACTGCAATCATCACCTGGTAAGTTGTAAAAAAATAGAAAAATATTAGTAAGAAAATTACAACAATCAACAGCAGTATGAAGTTTTAAAAATAAATTCAGGGGCTCCTCATAAATGATGTCACACCTTTTTTCAACATAGTTGATCCTCTCCCCCTTTGTCACAAAGTGTTACATTTCACCTTACTCCCTTCCTTCCCCTTGTCATGCTATGCAACGCTCTGATAGGAGGTCACTGTGACCTTCCAAAAATTTTCTTATTCTGCAAATTTTTTCTGACAAATCAGCCAAATTTTGGAGGGTTTTTTTTTTTTCGCAAAATTATCATCATTTGGCAAAATTTATAGTTCCATTCAGCAAAATTTGTAGTTTCATTCAGAAAAGTTTAGAGTTCTATTCTGAACATTGAGAATTTCCTCCCAAACATTTAAGTCCTGGTCACATTCACAGCTAGATATTGTAGACGCTCACGGTGCGTGGATACATTTGTCACTATGCAGATACATTTGCTGCAAATATGTAATTCGCTCAATTTTTTTAATTAATATCAATATTAAACAATGGTTATCTTGAAAATATGTAGATAAATTAATGAAATTAATCCCTTGCTTTCACGGACACAGGCCTGAAAGCACAATAAGCATTGCATTACTGAAAAGTTTACCTGCCCACTGTTTATTTTTTTAAATACTTGCAGATAGTTTTGAGTTGTGTGCGCAGATACTTTATATTTTTATCTTACTGTGGTCACACTATTGTCATAAACATATTCTTATTAACAATGCATGATGTCACTCTTCTTGTTACCCTCTCCTCTCCTTTGTGACAAACTGTCACAGTTTTAGTCAATCACTCAAAGTGTGACATCATTTGTGGAAGAATCCAAATCGGTGTAAAAGGAGCGAATAAAATTGCTTAAACTATTTTAATATTTCAACTAGTATGCTAGGGCTTTCTTCTACTTTCTTTCTCGTAAATTCTTTGATCTCAGGTATAATACTGTCATGGGAAGGTAATGAACAGTATCTGCAGAAATGAATTTTTGAGATATTTGAAGGAACGCGTTTTAGATTCCATACTAACAACAGGGAAATGTTGGAATTTGACTTTGTGCTTTGGTTTCAGCAAAAATCAAATAATCAAGTTTGTACAATAAAGCTAAAATTAAAAAAATGACAAAAGAAAAAAAAAAATGCAGATACTGCGTTTTACCACTCCACGGCAGAATAGCAGCTAAGTTTAGCCATCTTTGTGGCATTTCAAAGTTGAGTCTTATGGATACTAGATTGGTGTAATTTATTGTCTGGGCAGAACATGCCTGAATTCTAATTAGAATAATAACAACATTAAAATTCTCCACTTAAAATAAAATTGTGCCCTCATCAATTGCCTCTGCAGAAAATAAGCATTTAGTCAAAAAAGCAAAACTGAAAGGGAAAATTGTAAATCCTTTTAAAGTGTTGCTTATGTACTGAAATCAGTTCAAGTGCTTTATTTGTTAACTATTAGAATCTTGCAAGAGATAAAAATGTTGAACTGTTGGTCTCTCCTATTGTTCGCAACAATAAAATTGCTACCAATCACAAAGGCCAGAAATTTGCCAGATAATGTGCAGGAAATTATGGTTCTTAATGTTGTAAAGAGAAAATTGTTGGCCTAGCGCCCCTTATATAATAATTAACGAATTCATCTCACCACTTATCCCACCATAATATCAGTCACTTGCCTAATCATTGAGAAATTATCAACGATGTTTTTCTTTCTTCTAATGCGGACGCCTGATGACGTATCTCGCACGTGCAGTCGCCGATCTATGACATCACGACCTTCACGTAATCGGTGATGCATCGTAACAGATCGGCACGTGCCTGATGCTCATTGGCCAGGTGCTATGCTGGCGTGTATCAAGTGATTTGGCGTCCGCATGCAAATGAGTTCACTTACGATAAAAGGAAATGTTTCGAGTAGAAAGGTGACTTCTTCGGTGTTTTCTCTCTGGCAGGTTGACTCGAGCTCCCGTTTGCTTTTATGCAACGATGCGGGTTCTTTTTAATAAATAGATAATAGATTGATATAGCTCAGCTCTAGTTCGCGTTGTTTCAAATGTTTTTAATTTTATTTAACTAACTTTACTAAATGACCAAATAAATTTGGTTTTTATTTTTAAGTTGTCTTCAACTATTTTTTAATCATGCATTTCTAGTCATACATTTAATTAGGTTATTGCATTTAGAGATTATTAGTCTTGAGCATTCTCTTGCTCATTAAAAGGTTATGGGCGACCTGGACTCTGTTTTCGATAGCCTATATTTTCAGTAGGACTGGAGATGGAAATGATGTTTTTGACGTCTGTGATAATTTTCGATGGGGGGGCCGTATAGAAGATTTTTTTTCGACAAGAGCATACTGATGATAAATATTAGATTATTAGTGCTCATTGATATTGTCTTCCGACTTTCTGTCGAAATAATGGCGAATCCCCAGATAACTATTGAGAAATTAAATGGCACAAATTATGTGTCATGGGCAGCAGACATGAAATTTGTCCTGATGGAGAAAAACGCCTGGGACATTGTAACTGGTAAGGAAACAGTGCCAGTAGTCTCTAAAGATTCAGGATTTACTGAGAGAGACGTTCGTGAGTTTTTGGCCAGAGAACGAGCGGCATTATCTTTAATATATTTGTTTGTAGACAGCGAATTCAAAAGAATAATAGAGCATTGTGAGTCGCCAGAAAAATCGTGGGAATGTCTAAAAGCACACTTTTATCCTGATAACAGGTGTGTGCATATGAGAACTTTTACCGAGTTAACAAACTGTCGAATTGAGCAAGGCGAATCCATTAATCTCTTCGCATCAAGAATTCGTCGAATTTATGACAGGATAAAGGGAATCGACAAGAATTTTTCTGAGTCATACTTAAATTTTCAAGTTTTGAGATATCTTCCATCGGAATATGACAGCATTTGCCAATCAATTTTGAGAAAGAAACCCGAGGATTTTTCTTTTGATGCGATAGTACAGGACTTAATTTCTGAAGAGAGCAGATTAAAGCTGAAGGACGAGGATAATATTAGCGCCAACTACGTTGCTCCAAAAGAAAAAAAATCGTGTTATAATTGCGGACGTACAGGCCACATCCGCAAAGATTGTAGTTTTCCAGAGAGGAACCGCGGAGGAAGTCCATCCACAAGCTCCAAGAAGTCAAGTTATGGCCAGAGGAGGTCAAGAGGAAGAAACAGGAACCAGTTCACCAGAAGAGGCAGCTCCTCATCGCCGAAAAAGTGTGAGTACCCTTCCAAAACATTTTTTATTTCGGAAGCGAACTTTAACGAGATAGACTGTAATCCTTCATCATGGGCATTTGATTCCGCGGCCAGCCATCATTTTGCAAATAATAAGAACTTTTTCCATAAATATGAACCTGTAAATGATCGAAAGATGGCCGTAGCAGTCCAAAATCATGTTTTTCCAATTGAGGGGGTTGGAGAGATAAAGTTAAAGTTCGGTCCTAAGACCATTAATTTAGTAAATGTGATGTATTCGCCGCATTTGCGAAGAAATTTACTGTCTGGTCCCAGATTTGACCAAGCGGGAGCATGTTTTAAAGGGGGAAAAGGTTTGGTGACTGTATCAGATAATGGTGAAACAATTTTTAAAGCTAAACTATCTAATGGCATTTATTTTGTTAACCCAAAGGTAATTTCAGAAAATGTACATAAAAATGTTAATTATGAAGCTAGTAGTACTGAAAGCTTAGAATTATGGCACAAAAGATTTGCTCATGTAAATGTCGATAATATAAAGAAAACTGCTGAATATAAATGTACTAGGGGTCTACCAGTTTTTAAAAATGATAAAGTAAATTGTGAAGATTGTAAATTAGGAAAGTTCAGACGCGTATCTTTCAAACCAATGGACGAAATTCGATCAAAGAAACCTTTAGAATTAATTTATAGTGACATTTGGGGGCCATCGAGTATTGAAGGTAGAAGAGGTGAACGATACTTTCTTTCAGTTGTTGACGATTATTCCCGTAGAACGTCATTGTACCCATTGAAAAATAAAAATCAGGCAGCAGAAATTCTCATTAATCATATTAAAAGGGCAGAGAGATTTCTGGGAACAAAGCTGAAAGCAATAAGAACTGACAATGGAGGGGAATTTTCAAATACAATTTTAAGTAAATTTTGTCAAAATGAAGGAATAAAACATGAATTCACTAATAGTTATACCCCTGAGCAAAACGGGGCGGCTGAAGTATTTAACAGAACTGTGGCAGATGGTACTAGGGTAATTTTAGAAGAGAGTGGTATAGGTAAAAACTTTTGGCCTGAAGCCATGTTGTATTTCACGTACACCTGGAACCGCGTATGTCATAGAGATCAAAAACTAACTCCTTTTGAGCTATATGGGGGAAAATCACCCTCAATCAGACATTTGAAACCATTTGGATGCGTAGCCTACGTTGGTGTGCCGAAGCAACGTCGGCAAAAGCTTGGTCTTAAAGCCCAAAAAGGGATTTTAATTGGGTATGCATTTCGGACAAAAGGGTATCGAATCTGGATTCCAGAAAATGATAAAATTATAGAGACCATAAATGTCAGATTTAATGAGGGAAAATTTTTCAAAGACGAATTTGAGTCTAAACGCAGTGGAGTCGTGATGGGCACCATAGAATGGTTAAATGTACCAAAATCAGATGAAGATGAAATTCCTGATGAGGAAATCTTAAAAATTCCCGAACTACCACCTGTTCATTCAGAAACAGAAGAATCAGATCGGGGGGAAACTGAATCATCAGATGATGAAAGTGATAAATGTTTAAAATTAGCAAAATGGGAAAGAAAAGTCGTACCAAGACCCGATGGGTCTCGTAACGATATCTATTATTTTGAAAAAGGAACCAACAAACGATTGAGATCAATTTATGATGTAAAGAAATATTGCAGAAAAAATAATATTGTTTATCAGCCAGATATATTTTGCTTTAAAGGTAAAAATACTACTGAAGGAGAGATTGATAACTCCGTAAACAGCAACGTAATTAATGAATTTTCTCAAGCATGACTAGGACATCAAATCATTATTCCTAACACTTACAAACAAGCCCTTAAATCGCGAGAAAAAGACAATTGGATAAGTTCAATGCGGGAAGAATTAAAAGTGATGCAAGATCGCAAAGTGTGGAATCTTGTCGAATTACCGCATGATTCTACTCCAATTGGTTCTCGCTGGGTTTTTACAGTCAAAAGAAATGAAAATAGGGAAATTTTGAGATACAAAAGTCGCCTAGTAGCTTTAGGGAGTTCTCAATTGAAATATGAGAGTTATGATCTTACGTACTCGCCAGTTGTAAATTTCAGCATTATAAGATTTTTCTTTTCTCTTTTGGTGGTAAAATTAAACTGGGTAAACATCCAATGTGATGTGAAAAATGCTTACCTTTATGCACCTATTTCAGAACCAATTTATATGAAACAACCACCTGGTTTTGTAGAAAAGGGGATGGAAAATTTATATTGTAAACTAAATAAAGCAATTTACGGACTCCACCAAAGTGGACGATTGTGGTTTTACGAAATAGAAGAAAAATTGATTTCAATAGGTTTTTGTAAATTTGAATGGTGTAACTGTGTCTATATTTATAAATCTTCTGTAATTTTACTTTTGTATGTAGATGACATTGTTTTATTTGGAAAGAGTCAAAATGATATACAAACTGTTTTAGATTTGTTACAAAAATACTTTGATCTAAAAATTTTAGGTAAAACTAAAAAATTACTAGGCGTGGAATTTGAGGAGGATTTGAATTGTGTTTCATTAAGTCAAATTGGCTATATTGAAGAAATTTATGAACGTTTTGAGAAATTCAATATCCCTATCTCCTCATTGCCGATAAGTAAAGGTATTATATACACTAAACTAGATTGTCCAAATAACGATCAAGAGGTACAAGATATGTCAAAAATACCGTACAGGAATTTGTTAGGTTGTCTTTCGTTTCTAGCAAACAGAACAAGACCAGACATTAGTTACGCTACAAACATTTTTAGCCAATTCCAAAATAACCCCGGTATAAAGCATTGGGATGGTTTATTAAAATTATTAGGCTATGTTTCTATGTGCCTGATGCTCATTGGCCAGGTGCTATGCTGGCGTGTATCAAGTGATTTGGCGTCCGCATGCAAATGAGTTCACTTACGATAAAAGGAAATGTTTCGAGTGGAAAGGTGACTTCTTCGGTGTTTTCTCTCTGGCAGGTTGACTCGAGCTCCCGTTTGCTTTTATGCAACGATGCGGGTTCTTTTTAATAAATAGATAATAGATTGATATAGCTCAGCTCTAGTTCGCGTTGTTTCAAATGTTTTTAATTTTATTTAACTAACTTTACTAAATGACCAAATAAATTTGGTTTTTATTTTTAAGTTGTCTTCAACTATTTTTTAATCATGCATTTCTAGTCATACATTTAATTAGGTTATTGCATTTAGAGATTATTAGTCTTGAGCATTCTCTTGCTCATTAAAAATAATATACTTTTTTTTATTTTATCCATTATCCGGAACTTATGCTATTCTTTCAAAATCTCCAGATTAGGCCCGGATCTATAAATTTTTTAACCCTCAGCAAAAACACATCACAACTGTACTGGATTCCTATAGCAATAAGCGCTGTGTGTCCCTTAGTTCCCATATCTCCCCCCCCCCCCCCCCCCCCGCCTTTTAGGGTCAGTGAGTACCTAGATCCGGGTCTGCTCTTGGTATTTCCTTGAGAAAAAAAATTCTCCGACTTTTCTAAGTTTGGTCGCTACTCTGTTGACTCTTCTGCTGAGTGCAATCAATACTGAGTCACACAATTATAATGTTATAAATTTTGCAATATGTCTGAAAATAATAGTGTTACATTTATTTCTTCTTTCTGTTTTGCAAACATAATTTCGGAAAGATACATAGTACCAAAAAACTAATGATTTTTTTTACTTAATGCAAATGTTCCATTATTACCTCCTGATACAAGATAATCTCCAACTAATTGAAGGGCCTGTACATCATGAGTATGTACATAAATTTGAATTGATTTCATCCATTTTCCTAATGTTTCACATTTCATATATTTAACAATAGTAGAATCTACTCCACTGCAGTACAGAGTGTCTTCTTCCTATAAGAAATTAAAAAATATTACAAAATGAATGGGGAAAAAAATCAATACAAAAAGATTTCTAAATACAGGATGGTTCTACTTAAAGTCACCCTCTTTACATCTATGTAGAGCTTGTTCTAATAAGCATACATTATTGAAATATGGTGCATGTTTTACAGTCCAAGGGGGAAAGAATAAGAAAAAATACAAGCTCAAATCTTTTTCTGCCAGATAAGTGCTTATTCGCTTTATAATCAATTGCAATTCTCAGCACCAAGTTGCTGCAATTAATCAAGACCTATTGCACTACTGTTGACTGCTTACTATTACATGCTTTGAACATGTGAAAAGACTTTGAACATGTAAAAAGCATTGAATAACTTTCGTGATAAAATGATGATTATAGCTCTTCTTTTTAAATGCATCCCTTACTCAGCTAGTGGTAAAAATTTGAACCTATGATTTCTTATTCAAATTTCTTTTCCCCACGGTTTCCCCATTTAAATCAACCTGATTTAAATTGTGATTTAAATCAGTGGATTTAAAAAAAATCATTGATTTAAATTATGATTTTTAAAGATTAGCAGAATGAAAGAAGAACGAATTTCTTGGGTATGAAGTTCAGAATATTTTTACCAGAAATAAATTATAAACAAACAAATAGTAACAATAAGCCATCTTACCAAAATAAAAAAGAATGATTCATATTGTTCATATTGTATATATTTTTCTTTTAAAAAAGTGATTTTTATCAACCCTGCTTTTCCCTACTGTACATTTAATAGTCAAAATCTGTGATCGAGTAACATTCTGATGTCACTAAGAATGAAACTCACACCACAGCATGTGACACAGCATTACTCGTTAAAAGAAGTAAATTGAAACTTAAGAAAAATGAAAAATTTATAATAGTAATAAAAATAAAAAGAAAAAAAAAACTTGCAAAGTCTATATGAAACTAGCTATTCATTTTCAATGAAATTAAGCGCAATAAATTAGATTGGATATTTATCTGTTAGGACTTAAGCTTTTTAATTATTCATTTAAAAATAAATATATCATACAATCCTCTTCAACTTACATTAAATCAAAACAGTGAAATGGAATATGTTCACATATTAATAAGGCAAAAAAAAAAAAAAAAAAAGTCTGCTTTTCAGTCTTTAATGAATTTTATTAAAGGTTTATAAGTCAAAACACAGGTGTTTCCCCCCCTCCCCTTTTTTTTAATCATGCATTTCTTTTTATCAAAAAAAAAAAAAAAAAAAAAAACATTAATTGTTTGAGGGAAATAATTCAATGCTCTATGTTATTTTTATTCCCTTTTTTCCACAGTGAATATAATTCTATATTATTTCAAAATTTAATTTATTATTTTTGTTTTTATTTTAGAAAAGGGAAAGGTGTTGTTTATTTTGATTTTGTTTAAAAATGTCTGGGAAATAGACCTGTCTGAATATGGGACTTTTATATGGTAACAAGTTTTTGAAACACTCAGATATGCACCAGCAGTTAATGGTTTCCATATGTGGTTAAAATGATCCAATCTGGTCAAATTTAGTGATACATATTTTTCATTACATGTAAAAAATAATTATCTGGTTTAGGCATCTAACTCGAACAGTTTAATTTTTTAGGATCAAAAAAAAAAAAAAAAAAACAAAAATGTTACATTTAAATTTCAATAAATCTATTGAAATAAAAAAAAATCTGATTTTTTATATATTTTTCTTTAAAAAAAGTGATTTTTATCAACCCTGCTTTTACCCATTGTACATTTAATAGCCAAAATCTGTGATCGAGTAACTTTCTGAAGTCACCAACAATGAACTCGCACCATAGCATGCGAGACAGCATTACTCGTCGTTGGAGCACTTAAAATTCAGTAATTTTACACATCATTTGAAGGTAGTTTTTGTCAATATTTGACAAGTAGAGAAGTGCTTTGTTTTGAAAAGGCTGCACTACATCCAATCAATGAACTAGTTTGCTGGTCAGGAATTGAGAAGAGAAAACTTGGTGGTCCATTTTCAGCCGAGACCAATATATCAAAGCAAGATGCATGTTTTATTCTGCTAAGTGTTTTGTTTGAATTTAAAGTCAACCTAAACAATTATGAATCAATTACATAATATGAGCTAAGTAGAAGTCAACTGGGGTTTAACAAATAAGTACAGTCATGTGACACTATGAATGAAGTAGAAACTCATCATCCATCATATTATGATTGGTGATTTTCCAGATTAGGTAATCGAAGTATATCCATAAAAAAGAAATGATAAAAATAAATGATTTCTTTTCTTTTTTTATAAAAAAGAAATGATGAAAAAAAGAAAAGAAATTAGTTTGTTGTAATAAAGATATGGTTATTAGGGCCAATTTGCACCCATACACGTAACAATTAAGATTATATTTACAGCCTACCCCATTATGGTATATATTTTTTGTCAACCAAGTCCAAAATCTCAATTATCAAAATATAGCCAAGAACTATTTTTACAATACATAAATTTTAAAAATATAATCTATAGGGAAACATTTGTTTAGTTTAATATTTTTTTCAATTAATGTGAAACACTTCTCTCATATATATCTATTTGAACACATCAGATTTTATGGGTAATCTTTTTAATAAAGACACAGTTTTAACCTGTCACACTAGTGCGGGTGATTTTCTAGGAGTCCTTATAATGTGTCGATCAGGTTTCACTGACTTAAAGCGACACACTTTGATCCATGCACTGCGCGCCGCTTTCGACTGCGATTGGAGGCGGGAAGTCAGGTGGGTTCAGTCCGCCATTTTGTGTCGCTGCCTGTGTGATTTCACTGTGCGGAATACTAGATATTTTCTCTTTGCTATTCGTATTTTTCATTAAACGCTATCTTTAATGTGAAGATGCCTTGGTGTAGTGCATTAAGATGTTCGAACAGTTCAAAATTACTATATCGAAATACATTGAAAGATTATTTATGTATTTTAAATGTTTTCATCAATACTGCTATGCAATTTCAGATAACTTTTTGAAACTTTTGTTGAAATTGTAATATTTTTTACTTTTCTTGAAACTGTCTGATGGTTTGTTAATTTTCATGGGATAATTAGGACATTCACTTAAATCATCATAAATAGTTCCTTCAAATATTGTAAAGCTCAACTATGTAACGGCACCTAATAAATTGCTAGCAGTAGTAATATATTTGCCCTGTTTTTAAAACTGATTTTTCTGAATTTAAGATAACCAAACCGTCAAAATTTAAATATACTAATTATTTTATCTATTTTTAATGTAAATTTTCTATTGTTTAGTTAGTTTTAAAATGTCTCAATAACTGTAGCAAAATTATTTTAAGAACATGTCGTTTTGCTTTTAATTGTGTCATAGCCATGAGTTTCAGTGTGTTGCCAAGTTAATTATTTATCTATTTTGTGCATAAAAATTAAGATATTAAAAGTATGAAAAGTTATTCATTAAAAAAAATTAAGCTTCTTTGAGATTATAGTAACATGTAACTTTGAGATTATAGTAACATTAAAAAAAATTAAGCTTCTTTGAGATTATAGTAACATGTAACTCAAGTCAAGTTATATAATTAAGTAAAAGGTTCTTTTTTTCTTTTCTTTTCTTTTTTTTTTTGTCCGGAAAAAATTTGTTTTCGTTTAATTTTTATTTTGATGTGAAAACCTTTTTTATAAAATATATATATATATATGATTTATCCCAGTATCTGTTAATTTATAAATTCATTATTACTGTTTGTAAGTTTGTCACAGATGTAATCTGCACTCTTTTATTTGAATTCCTATTGGTATCATATAATTCAATATATTATTTTTTTAATATTGATTTAAAACTGGTTACATTTTATTATCAGTTCGTTGAATTTTTAAGAACTAGTAGTATCCTTAAAAATCAGGTTTAAATGAAAGGCCTTTTTTCAATGTAAAATTTTCATGAGAAATAAGAAAGTGTTGGTAAAATGTAAAAAAACAAAAACAAAAACAAAAAAAAACATGGAAGAGTCCTGCTAAAAATAAAACCTTATTAGTTAAAACAAAAAGAAATTTTGCAATTTTTTAGAAGTGAAAAAATTTTCATAAGAAAACTACACACATTAGTAATATAAATAATACTGCTTTGCATTAATAAGTTCAAACTGTTGCCCACAAATAATTTATGACCTAATTAATTTAGCTCACTACTGTTCTACTCAGTAGTGGATTTAAGGGGGGGGGGCAGGAGGCCCGTGCCCCCCAAAAGGATGAATTTATTTAACTATTTTATTCACTATTTTTTAACTGACTTCTCCATTGCATTTTTTTTATATAGTTAATTAAACAGCACATAAAACACACATAGAGCAGGTTTTGGATAATAGCATTTTTGTTTCCTAAAGAAGTCATACTGGAGTCCTAGAGTGGCAGAATACATTTATACATATAACTCCCTGGTTTTGAATTCAAGGGAACGTAACATTGCGATTGGTCCATTAATTTTTCTTTGATAGAATCAATAACTAGCATTCTTCAAAAAATATACCTAAAAGAATTATTTTGATCCAGGAAGCTATTTGCAAAATAATAGCTTTTTCTTTTTCAGCTTATAAAAAATGCAAAATGAAAGAAATCATATCGTAGTTTCTTGAGAAAACCATGATATTAATGGAGGCGGCATGTAATATGAATATGTTATCTCAACTGTATCATGGCTTCAAGAACAATCAGCAACTGCTTTGAAATCCACACAGAAATTGTCCTGAATTTTTCTGCAAAACCTATATGTTCACTAGCTATGATTTTCTTAATTAAATAATATTTTATAGTTAAAATACTATAAAATAATATTAAAACCTCAAATGAGGTATTGATATATATATATATATTTTTTTTTTTTTTTTGAAAAACCTTGCCCTTGTGTTATAAATATTACAACATTGTTCCTAAAATTAAAACCGCTAATTGTATAGCATTTCGACAACATTATTATGGTTTAGTATTTAATTGGCTTGAAACGTTAAAGATATTTTATGTCCACATTCAAAGTATATTGGTACATAATATGTATGTACTAAGAAGTGGATCATTAGTTTAAGGGATCCTAAAAAAATTTTAAAAAAGACATTTTAAACTAAAGTAATGAAAACTTTGTTATGAAACATCGTATGTGGCAGGGGGAAGGAGGAGGTGCTATTCAATTTCCCGGGTCCCCTCCGAGAGTTTTTTCTGTATCCGCCCCTGGTTCTACTACAATAACTTCCTAATAATAAAACACTTCAAGTAATTTGTAACTCAGAAGGTCTATATGGGGGGGGGGGGGGGAAAGAAATTACTTAAAAATGGTCGAAAATTTCTTCAAAGCACCTTTTTACTAATATTCTGTTTAATAATAAAAAAAATATTTTAGTAAGGTAAAATTCAACATTTTTGTACGTATATTATCAGTTATATAAGTTACGACTAAAAATCTGTAAACATTCGTTGATAAAAAGATACTTTTCAATGAGCATGTCGCCACTTAAGAGACGGATCGAGGGCTTCACACTGACTTACCTTGCTTAGAATGAGCTCTATATTGAGAGTTGTCTGGTATTTTGTGTTGCTCCCTTCCCTCCCCGCCCTTTCCATAAAGAAAAAGAACTCTTAATGTTTTATGTAAACATGAAGTTTGAAACTAAAAGGCAAATATTAATTATGAATGTATTTCACTTAAAATATGTCTTAGAGGTGTATGTAACCGTCACCTCCTGCTTTATTTTCGATGCAATTTTATTTATCAAACATAATTTAAGATTTTTTTTTTTTTTTTTTTTGAACTCTTAAACTCAAGTTGGGTTTCATTCGGAAGGAGGGGCAGAGGTGTAGAAAAAAGTTTTTAAGGGGGTGACCAACTTAAAAACAAGGGCATCCAGATGGAAGGTCACTGTAACCGCTTAAAAATTTTAAAATTCAGAAAACTTTGATTGGACATTCGGAAAATTTGGAGCCAGCATTATTGCAATTACTTTCAAAATCTTTTTCTAACGATGCCTATCGTCACTTCTCATCAGATGTAGGTTTCTATGCATCAACTTCCCCCCCCCCCCCATCAATTAAATTCAGTTTCATTCAGTAAATTGAGACCCCCTCCCCTCCATTTAGGTTTCGGATGCCCCTGGCTACAAAGCCAAATTTTATACTTAATCTAAATTGGAGCAGTCAGATCTTAATTTTATTTTCACTTAAACTGTCACACAAACACAATATTCATAAGATGATGAAGACCTTCTTATAAATATAGGAAAATAACTTTTACTTTCATCATAATCTAATTCTGAATTTTAATGGAGGGGGTCTGGACTAAGGGACCCTCCTTCCCCCTACATCTCTGCCCACAAGGGGGGGGGGGGAGTCATGGGGCAGACTGCGTCATTGAAATTTTTAGGAGGTGTTTTGAGGGGTACTTATTTTTTGAGGGGGGCTCTTGCTTTTGGGGGGGTCATTGCAATGTTGAGGGGGTGCACCCTTGCTCCTAGGGGGGAGCCCTGCCATATATAAACCAACTAATACAAAAACAAGTCTTTTAATCATGATATAAAAAACAAATCAAAAATGTACTTACTTTATTCAAACAGAAGGTTAAAACATCACCGGAATGAACATTGAAAGACTGGAAAAAATAAGTATTTTGAGAATAGAACATAAACTGATCAAATTAAAAATATTTTTTACTATAATTTGAAATGTTTAAATATGATTAAAATACTGTCATAAATCATTTTGCAAATCAAACAATGTAAAAATTCACTACTTGAAGTTGGCATATGATTTATAGAATAATATAGAATCAGTTCAGAAGAGTCAATTAATTATTGTGAAACAGCATTTAAGCCGAGTTTAAAAATCTTTAGCAAACAAAGCTTTTTTTTTTTTTTCTAAATAGGAACAAAATGCTAAAATGTAAAAAATGAATGTTCACATATTTTTCTAAATGCCTTAATGTGTTTCATCTCCACTTGAAAACTAAATTTAAGATTCAGCCATGACACCTTTAAAGAATTAAATCCACAGCAGCTATTTCTGTTTTTAAAATGAACAAATTTAGAATAGCACTTACTTACTATTGAGAAAACACAAGCTTAATTTTTAAAAGTAAACCTGTCTCCTCCCCTCAATACATGCATTACTGAGGGGGGGGGGGGAGTGTGACATAATGCCCATTAAGAGCAAGAATAAGTGCTATTGAACTTCATAGTAATTTAAACATCTTAGCTAAGTTTTATAAGATTGCCATGCAAACTTCCTCTGTCGGGTTGTGCGCTATTTATCTGTTTAGTTTTTTACTTGAGCAAAAAAGCAAAAATGATTTGCATCATTTTCGTATTTCAGACAGCATCTTCACATTTTGCGAAAAATATGAGCGTGGTGGAAACAGTTTAAACTACAAGATTATACTACTAGAAATAAGAGAGCAAAATTTTATTGATATTCATTCAAAATGCAAACAACAAATTCATTTCAAAATGCGAAATGATGAAAATAGTAGTAGCAGAAACTAACTTTTTACAAGAATCCTGATAGCAGAAAGCTAACCCATTACAAAAAATGAGATTCAAAAAATGAAACTTTTTGCACAAAAAATGGAACATAGGCGACTGGTGCACCAAAAAAGTGCATCCGCTAAAAGTTTTCAAAATGTGTAAAACAAGTACATTCAAGAAAGAAAAACATGATGATAAAAGAAAGCAATAAAACTACTTACTGATAGAAGGGTGCATGAATTACCATCCCAAAAAGAAGTTTTGCCACAAGAATCACCACTTATAATTGTAAAATCACTATAATAATAAAATTATTATTAAATAAGCAAATAAACCAAATGTTACTTTATGTTGAAACAATGTAAATACTTGATCAGTTTCCAAAAACATTGCATACTTAAAGTTGGTATTTCAGTTTTGGAAGTTATAAGGAAGGACTGAATAGCCATTAGGAAAAAATTGCACTCTTTTGTCTCCCTCCTATATGTATATACAATTGAGTTCACCGCGTTTCAAAGCCAATTTTTGGCTTCACAACGTTGGCTTCAATACGTCGGTATTTTAGAGACGTTCGCCGCGTTTTGAAGCCACTGGCTTCAAAAAGCGGTCTCTAACCACACACCGCGTTTTAGAGCCATTTATCGTGGCTTCAAAAGATAGGTTTTTTAGAGGTATACACCGCGCTTTGAAGCCATAGTGAAAGTTCCAGCGTTTTAAGCACAATACCCTTAAAAAAAGATTCAATGAAAGATATTTTGTTTTATGCTCTATTAATCTTTTATGATATATTTTGTGCCGTTTTAAATTGATGTACATTTTTGAAACTAAGTTCAGCATTTCAGTTTTTCTTGCTAATGTTTTATAAATTTTTCTAAAAAATGACTAAAATTCTTGTGTAGAAAATATCACAAAAGAAAATTCTTTGGAACATTTTAACTTAGGATTTCAATGAAAGAGAAAATGTTGTATATTTAACCACAGCTACTTATGAAGACGTGAAAATAATCTTTACAGTAAATTTTTGAAGAAAAAAAATAAATAAAATGGTATTCAAATAGATTTTTGGTTTCATATTTTCCTGTTTATTTCAGAATAAAAAAAATGAGAAACATTTTAAAAGAAGATTCTTTGAAAAAATACTTTTACTAATTAAATTTGTATGACAGCACTAACTTTTTTTCTAATCACATTCTCGTTCCATCTGAACTATTAAATTTCGGTTTGATCATATATCCACTATGTTGCGGAATCGCCAAATTTAGGTTTCTCGAACTTACGCTAGGTCGTAGATAGCTTAAAAAGAGCAGTTTGTCAAAAAACAAAAACTTAATGAATAAACAAAATTACGCTGATAGTTATAATTTTACTGGTATTAGTTTAGAATCAAAGCAGCAATTAGAAGAAAAAAAGTGTAAAAACGATCTAACTATGTATTGATGATTTAAAAAGAACGACTATGGAATTGCCAATTGTTAAAATAATTATGATTCATTATTTTTCCTTTTTAGGATGGTTATTTCTAAATTCATTACAAAACTTTTCAATTTTTCCTAGAATTAAAAACTTGATTTGATTGCTATTTTTTTTCCAACGCTCAGGGCCGATCCTAGGATGTCAGTTGCCCGTGTGCAATGCCGCCCCTCTAGAGCGTTTTTACTAATACTTAACGTCTGACCATCTTCTTTCTTATTTCTGTATCAAGTTCTAATTAAAAAAAAAAAAAAAAAACCACAGAAGAATGAATTTATAAAAAGTAAAAGCGTTTTGTAGAAAATATTAGTCTTTGGGTACACTTTATATCTTTGAAAAAAGTTATAGATACCAAGAATTACTAGTCGTAAGATCGTATTTTAGTGTGTCATCGGGGTATTGGGAGGGGGGCTGAGATACCCCAGAAAATTTTCGAAATTATCGTAGGAAAAAAATGATTAATCTTTGGTTGTGTTAGGTTGCGAGGAAAAGAGAGTCGAGGTTACTCAAGGTCCAAGGAGAAACGTTCAAACTTGACTTGACTTAAGAAATTGCACTTGTAGGAACTTTTTTGAAACTTTTAGGGGAAAGTAATGTTAGGGTTCCATTATGAAATTCTATTAAAGTTGAAGTCAATTTGAGGCTATTTTTTGGGACCTTAGGTTAGGAAGTATCGCAGTTCTTCCCAAAATTTTTCCGAAACTGAAGTTTTAACACGCAATTTTGGGATATCTTTGTTGACGTTACGAGAGACAAGGAGATAAGCTCATCTTTTATCAAAAGTTGTCCAAATTAAAGTCTAAGACGCAAATTTAGGATGTCTTTGGCAACGGTAGGAGAACTAGCGGATTTCCTCCGGAAATTCCTCGGCGCTGTAGTACAGCAGTAGTTTTATAAACACATTATTTGGCGACGTTAGGGGGATGCCCTAACATCGATTAAAGTTACATAAGCCAGTTGGTTCTTCTCCTGAAATTTTCAGAAATTGAAGTCCCAAAAGCGAACTTTAGGCATTATTTGATAACACCGGAGGTTCTGTCCGTCTGAAAACGAAAATTTAAGCTTTCTGTGATTACGTTGATAGAAAGGGGGGATCTGGGCAAACTTTTCCGAAAATTCTTTGAAACTGACGTTTGAGAAACGCAAATTTAGTCTCTTTTGGAAGATGTTAGGTGAGAGGGATGATGTAGGACCTCTCTAACGACTCTAGTTCAGATTATCTTTGGTAGTCATGGTAATAGAAAATGGGTTTTAGGGCCCTCCTCCGCAAAGTGTTTGAAATTTAAGTTCTAAAAATTCCTCTAAACCATCTTTAATGTCACAAGGAGAAAGGTCAGGGTTTGAGGACAGAATACACTTAGAAGCCATCTTTAGGGACTTAAGACATGGGGGACTGTAAACTGCTAGAAATCGCAAAAAAAAAATCTATTTTAGGCCATATTTGGTCAAGTTAAGACAGAAAGGGTTTGTAAGAGACTTAAGATCGGTGAAGTAAGACAAAACAACGTAAGCAGAAGCACAAATTTGTAAATTACAGCAGACACGTGTTTCGGCGTTACAGGGAACGCCTTTTTCAATGCAAAATATAATGAGCTTATGGATGAAAAGACATCCGACAAAAGCCAAGAGCAGATAAGCATGCAGCTTAAAAGATAAAAACAGCGGATTAACCAATGACAAAGTTATAAACTGATCCGGAACCAATAGGAATGCAAGCAAAGGCCAAGAGCATTCTCTTAGGTACGAACCCAGATAGAAAGAATTCAATTGGACAAAGATTAAGCCGAAGTTTAAACAAAAAGAAAAGAAATTGTCAGTAATCGTGAACCGCTAGAAAGGAAAGCTGAATGGAAAACCATGAAATAAAATAAACAGAAACAAAAAATATTCGAAAAAAGGAAAAATAAAGATAAATAGAAGAAAATGGGGGGGAGGGTGTCAATCAAGACAAAAAGGTAAAAATAAACAAAGGAAGATAGATAAAAATGAATGGGAAAAGAGGGGGGGGGAATGGGGAAAGGACAGTATTAAAGATATGGGAGCCAAATGTTAGAAAAATATGGAACTGCACTAAGATCGTTAACTAAGTTAGAACTGTTCCTCAAAATATGAAAGGATTCCCAAAAGTCAAGATCTGATGAATTGGGGCATTTTTGGATAATCTGATAAGAGTTAAAATCAAAAGAGTGATTCGAATCCCAACAGCGTTGAGCAATACTAGACTTATTTAATTGTTGTTTTTTCACATAATTTTGATGCTCTTTCAAGCGAATTTTTAAAGCACGCCGAGTCTGTCCAATATAGGCAAGTTTACAACTACAATTAATTCAATAAATTCCACAACAATTAAGCAAAACAACAAAGCAACAACAAGCAAAGGCTCTTGGCCTTTGCTTGCATTCCTATTGGTTCCGGATCGGTTTATAACTTTGTCATTGGTGTTTGGCTAATCTGCTGTTTTTATCTTTTAAGCTGCATGCTTATCTGCTCTTGGCTTTTGTCGGATGTCTTTGCATCCATAAGCTCATTATTTTTTGCATTGAAAAAGGCGTTCCCTGTAACGCCGAAACACATGTCTGCTGTAATTTACAAATTTGTGCTTCTGCTTACGTTGTTTTGTCTTACTTTACTGTTCAGCACAAAGGTATTTATTTATCTTACTTGTGGCTTAAACGGGCCTTACGTTTACATTTTCCACCCTTTATACAATTTGGGTTTTTGTTTTCGGAATTTTTGTTTATTGTTGTATTTTGATCGTGACTTTTCACTTCTTGTTTCTTATTCATTCTGTTATTGTTTAATTTTGTTTATTCTCATTTAGTTTCGTTTTTGCTTTTGATTATGTCTCAAATCAATAGGTTTGCCAATCTTCGGATTAAGAAATTTCGTTTTTTGAACCATTTAAAATTTCTTCAAGAGTGTAGGCGGAAGAAAATTATTCCGAAGTTTATTTCTTTGAAATGTAATTTACCACGTTCTGTCAAAATTGACAAAGTAATCTTTCGGTCGAAATTGGCTTTACTCAGAGCTTCGATCCAGGAAACTAGGAAACATTTATCGTTTATTGAACGTAAACTTTATGATTTACATCTTTCGGTTTCTAATTTTTCTGCTTGCGAAACAAGCTATCAGAATTAAAAGAATTTGCAATACCATTTCTGCATTTAAGCAAGAAATTTCAGTACTCAAAAACTTACTTTTTAATAATAACTTCCCTAAAAATCTAGTTGAAAACATCTGCTTAAGTATAGCCTTCGATGAACATTTCGCTTCTTTTGAAACTGTTTAACTGTGTAAATGTATGATACAACCGTGACAAACCATTTTTTTAAGAATCACCGTGGTGGATAAATTTTTACACGTGCGAAACAGGCGACTCGGTATGTCTATGGACCGATTTCCGGATATGTTTTTATGTTTTTAATGTTTTGTTGACAAATGGATTGGCTTTTTTATCAGGCTGAACAATGGACAGGATTTGTTTACGCGGATTTCAAGGTAAGACAATTTTGTTATTGGCAGGTACTGTCCCGTGGAAGGCTAATTATCGGAACTTGTTTTCCTAATTAGTCGAGGCGAAACCCCCTGCTTTTAGTTTTAGGTTTGAGCTCTAGTTTATTGTTTTTAGCTTAGCAAGTGGTGCGTTTGCCCATTGTTACTCTATATTACATGTACTGGAGCTTAAGCATTCTCTTCTAGTTTATAGTTAAAATTTTGGTCTTTTGACCATAATTAATGAATCCTCCACGGCTGATGAGCTCTGGATTCACTCTTTTTCTATTCCTACTTAATAGCTGTTTGCATTTTTCCTTTTTATCATCATTTGTTATTTATAATTTGTTTAATATTTGTAACTCTGTTTGCTTAATTTTATATTTACTTGGCTTTTTAGTTTTGCTGTGTTGCGCATCTATGGGCTCTTGGTGTGGTCTTTTCAATATTTTTCACTTTTATTATTATTATATATATATATATATATATATATATACATATATAGATTTAGGTCTCCCGCATAGTACTCAAAAATAAAGATCAAACTTCGAAAGTTTGTTGTAAATCTAGAAATGATGATATTATTGTTTAAATGAAATCAATTAATCCTCTCCCCCTCCTCACGGTTCCCTTGCATTCAGGGGCGGCATTTCAGCAGTTCATTTGGGGGGTCAAGTTTCTTAAATAAGTACGTATTACCACACTGCGGTCCCAAACACACATTAGCTAACAGGAAGTGGTCATAAAATCGGCTTAGTATGAATAAAAATTAGAGTTTAGAAACAATACTAATCTATCAGTGCCCAATGTCGTGCTGTTTTGCCAGTACAGCTAAACATAAAAGATGGTGAGAAAGTTCATGCCCTTCAGCATGTATGACTTCGTTTGAATTTTTTGCCCATTGTGCTTCGAAAATAATTCTCTAACCTCCTGAGACATAAAAAAATCTTTCTCTACTAGCTGAGCTGATTGGAATAGTTAAAACGTAATTGAAGTAGCAAAGTTTTGTATGAAAACACTTTTTACATCTTGCTCTTCAAAATCACCCAGGCAACTTCAAAAATTGTGAGGAGCTTAATTTTTCATCATTGAATAATCTAGTCTCGTCGGCACTTTCAGCCTTCAATGAGATATCATCTGCCTCCAGCTCTGTTATTCACTATTCCAGATTGATGATTTCATAACAAGGACAAAACTGCAGTCTCTGGACATGATAACCGGTCTGTTGGTATATTGCTTGTAATTTTTCTTGCCTAATGCTAAAAATTTTTTTCATAACTGGAACGTTTTATTTTTCTTTTCAAAAATCCAATCCAGATAATATACTAACCATACAGAAAAATAATTATCATCAAATCTTGTGATAATTTCATCCGAAATTAAACTTATTACTTCATACAAAATTTAAAAAATCAACGTTTGACTTCACATCATCATGTGGATTTATGTCACTTTTTTTTTTCTTTGGCTTGGAAGAAGACTTTGTTTGAAAAGTTTCACGTTTGATTGAAATACACATCTTCAATATGCAAAAACTATTTTCAGTTCAACTGTAGATTGAACTAGGGTAGTATGGTGCGCAGATCAGTTGTGATTGAACTGTGGTTTGAATTGTCCGAAAATTAAGGGTAGCGGATTGAAGATGTTTTCTTCTTCTGGTTATCATTCGAACGCTCTGCCGATTGAGCTATTCAGCTCTGTCATTCACAGCGAAAGTTAAACTTATAATTTTAACCGAAAACCTCAATCCGGTGCATTAAAACAGGTTTTTTTTTTGACAGAAAAGAGAATTTTTAGACCGTGAGTCTATTTTTCATCATTTGCCTGCATGATAAGCTTTAAAATGAGGTGTAAATCAAAGAAATCGATTAAGAATTAAGGAAGATCTGGCGTAGGAGCAAAAAACAGGCTACAGAAATAATACATAAGAATATTCTTGTGAAAATCATGCAGTCACACTACTTTGCACGGGCCTCTCATATTGGACATACCATCGTTACACTGGGCACACAAGTATGAAATATTTAGCCTATATGAGAAAATGTCTTCTTTAGTTAAACTTAACCATGGTTCTCTATCAGTTTTCTATGTTCTGGAAGGCCGGAAAATACTTTATGAATTTTTAAGTAATCATCCAAATAACGAAAAACACTTTTTATAGTCTGGGAATGTGTCGAGTTTCATCAAATAGTTTCTGAGAACCACCGAGATTTTTTTTTATGAACTTTGATTTCCGACTTTCCTAAATTAAATTCACACATTTCTATCATTCTGCGAAAAAAATTTGGGGGTGCGAGCGCCCCCTCTTGACCCCCCTATTTGCCGCCCCTGCCTGCATTATTTTTGAGAGTGGCAACATCCAAATTCTTTTCCCTTGAGCCAATATTTTCCAGAAACACTAATTGTCATAATTGTATATCAAAAATTACTCTCAGACTAGCAGTTTAAATTTTAATATACACAGAGGGACTTTTGAAACTTATAAATAAATAAAGATGCCACTGAAATATCCAACAACCTAAAACTGACAGATTGTAGTGAAGTACTTCAAAGCAACTTATAAGGTATACATTACCTAGTAACAGCGATACACCACACAATAGTAGGTGTGTTTTTTGAAGCTCGACTCAAAATGATACGATTCACCACATGTCCAGTTTCGACATTCCAAACCCTAATAACGTCCATTGAACCAGTAACAATAATGTTACCATCTTTGTGCCAGTCTAAACATATGATGCCACCTGAAACAATTCAACAGTTAGAGATTTAAATAAATAAAGTCAAAGATGTACAATATATAAATTTTTTTTTAAAAAGTTTTTTAAGTTAAAGTAGTTAAAAGACCAGAAAGTGGTGTCCTTTTTTTTAACAAATCACTTTTCAAAATTTTTTACTTTTAATCAACGATGTAATCATCCTCATTATCAACAGCCCTTTGCCAACTAGTATGCAAATTTTCAATCTGGGGTAGATAAAAATCAGTGGCGGCTCGTGGGAGAGGCCCGGTTCCCCTCACTTTTTTCAGACAACTTTTCTTTTCTTTTTTTTTCCTTTTTTTTTGTGCGAACGTATATGAAATTAAAAAAAAAATTGTATTGTATTTTTATGCGGATTATCTATTACAAAAGTGTAAAATTAATGAGGTGCGGATGGTACGCTGCCGCGGATTATCTGTGTGTGTGTGTCAGTTTTTTTTTCTTCAACACCAACGCATTGAACCTCAATATTTGCAGCAGGATTCGCCGACACTGTTACCCTGCCGGTATGTTGTTTATTTTACATAGCTTGAATGTTCTTACTCGATTCAGACTATGTTTGTTCTTTTCTTTGCTCTTTGTCTTCAAGTAATTAGCGTACTATAATACAGTAGAAGACCGTTATAACGCACGCCTTGGGACCAGAGCTTTTGCCTTATAAAGGTTTTTGCGTTATATAGATCATTTGAGCCATTCCATTTCAGATCAGGCAGGGTCTGTCACATGACGATCACCGATTGTTTTGAAAAAATTACAGTAGTTACAACTGAGGGACATATGAAATATCCCAAAAGGATTTTGCAAGAAAAAAATTTTTTCTTCAGTTACAGCCTATTAAAATTCTGCACATAATCTGCCATTTTGGAAAAAACCGGCAAAACACTCCATTTGAAATGGACACTATTTCAAAAGTATTTAACCTATTTGAATAATTTTTTTTCTAAAAATAAATAAGGACCCACATATCCTCTAAACATCATTTTCGAAAGTTTAGTTAGGTTTTTTAATAAAGAAAAAATTCATTTTTGCCGCGAAGAAACTGCATTTTTACCGATTTTATGATTTTTTTTCTCCATGAAAAAAAAGTTTTTTTTACTAAACGGAGATGGCAGTCTAAAGCCCTTATATGATAGTTTCATAACATATTTTATTGTAATCCTTAGATGCATACAGCCTCAGGAAAAAAATTTGAAATTTTGAAAATTTTCAAAAATTTGCGATTTTTGAAGTGATTTTACTCAAAAAACCCATTTTTTAAAAATCTAAAAATTGGCTCATTTGAACCCCATATAATGCTTAACAAGTAGATGTACACCGCATCCCGTATTTTTTCTCATAAAATGTTTTATGATTTTTTGAAAGTGACCTTATCGCCCATGGCATGCATGTAAAATAAAAATTTCTAATAATTTCAGTCACTGAAAATCTGATTATATTAATGCGTAATAGCTACAATAATGGTTCACTTTATCAGCAACAAGTAAAATTTTACTGACTTTTAATAATATAGCAGTATCAAACCGCTTCTGATGACCCAGTCAATTTGTCTTTTTGTACTTCGTTATATAAATATATTTTTCTGCTGATCAGCGCCTAATTGTTATGGGAGCTGAGCTCCCATACTTCCTTATTTGTTTCACTCAAATTTTTGTATTTTTGACCGAATTTAGGGCGGTCATTCCAAGCTCGTCAGTTTGCAAGATCGAGATTTTCGCTCACCGCGATCAGTTGTGATGTAGAAATGTCACAAAGTAGTATTCTAATCTACTCGAACCTAGCCGCAAGCTAAGTTCGAGTAGATTAGAATACTACTTTGTGACATTTATACATCACAACCGATCGCGTGAGCGAAAATCTCGATCTCACAAGCTGACGAGCTTGGAATGACCGCCCAGGCCACTTAAGAATTAAAATAAGTTCTGAAGACTATAGGGATCCTGCACTTCTTTTGTTAGAAATTGGATCCCTGGCTATAAAAGCTACCTTTGGTGAGATATGTTTGGTTACCTCAACTTACAACCATGTTCAATTGATTACTTCTCTCATAGAACAGGTGGGCCTTTTCAATTCTTAAACTACAAGTGAGCTTTGCGGTTTGAATTTAGTTTACATATTCTTACGTTTAAAAGTAATCATACGAGGTAGGATCCAAAAATTATGTGACAACATTCGCCAATGACAACCAAAGCACGAAATTAAAATTAATCATTTTAAATGCATTGTATTGTTCTTCCTTTTGATGGTTTTCCCTGTCGCGTAACTGAGTTGAAGAGAAAGAGAATTGAAAGAGAAAAAATATTATTCGTTGCTGCATATGAAAGTAACGGTGAATGCATAGCTTTGGAGACAAAATAACCTAATATTTATAATAAAAAAAAGGGGGAAGATTTTAACTGTTAGTGATAAAGTACATCATTATCGTAGCTATTAGTCATTAATATAATCACAAAATGCTCTTCTATCTAAAGGCTACACACAGTCATCAAAAGCGGTTTGTTACTGATATATTAGTAGAAGTCAGTAAGATTTTAGTTGTTCCTGATAAAGTGCACCGTTATTGTAGCTATTAGACATTAATATAATCAGAATTTCAGTTACTGAAATTATTAGAAATTTTTATTTTACATGATGCCATGGGCGATAAGGTCACTTTCAAAAAATCATAAAACATTTTATGGGAAAAAATACGGGATGCGGTGTACATCCACTTGTTAAACATTATATAAGGTTCAAATGAGCCAATTTTGAGATTTTTAAAAAATAGGTTTTTTGAGTAAAATCACTTCAAAAATCGCTAGTTTTTGAAAATTTTCAAAATTTTAAATTTTATTTCCGAGACTGTATGCATCCAAGGATTATAATAAAATATGTTATGAAACTATCATATAAGGGCATTAGACTGCCATCTCCGTTTAGTAAAAAAAAACTTTTTTTTATGGGGGAAAAAAACATAAAATCGGTAAAAATGCAGTTTCTTCGCGGCAAAAATGAATTTTTTTCTTTATCAAAAAACCTAACTAAACTTTAAAAAACGATGTCTAGAGGATATATGGTTCTTTATTTATTTTTAGAAAAAAGAATTATTCAAATAGGTTAAATATTTTTGAAATAGTGTCCATTTCAAATGGAGTGTTTTGCCGTTTTTTTTCCAAAATGGCGGATTTTGTGCAGAATTTTAATTTGCTGTAACTGAAGAAAAAAAAAATTTTCTTGCAAAACCCTTTTGGGATATTGCATATGTCCCTTAGTTGTAACTACTGTATTTTTTTCAAAAAAATCGGTGATGGTCATATGACTTTTCATACCTGCCTGCTTGATTTGAAATGGAATGACTCATTTCACAAATTTTGAGACTAATATTCAGAATATATCTATATATTAGCACTTCGGAATGAGTTTTATCTGCAATGAGTATTACAGCACCAATATTACAATTAGTTGTTCACAAATAAATATGTTTCACAATCAAAAGAAAGTGCATTATCCTGCACTTCTGCTAGCTTCATGATTTGCATAACAGCTGCATTTTCAAGAGCCATCTGGTATTTTCTATTTACTGTAAGTACTAATTTTCCCTTAAAAGCTTTGAATTCAGATGGAAAGATGAGAAACTATTTCAAAATTTGATTTTCCTTACAATTTTTGTGCTTGCAAAGCAAAACAGAGGGATTTTTTAAACTTCAAAACGTATTGTTTACTTCTGAAAGGTTGTGCGTTTTATAGAGAACTGCCTTATTTAGGTCGGCATTATAACGGTCTTCTACTGTAACAATTTAGAAATGAAATAATCATTTTTTAGATTATTTTTTTATATTAGATTTGAACATACCTTAAAAATTACTACTTCTTCGCATTTTTAATTTAGTTTCTAAAATTGTATGTTAAATCATTGTGATATCCGTGATATTCAATTTTGAAAAAAAATTCAAAGGGAGAACTCTAGAACCTCTTCCTGTAAAAATCTTGAAAGTTTGTCGACAATTGCAAAGAGGGAACTGCAGTTTCAAAAAATTGGAGGGAGAAAGAGAAATTGATTTTTATTTATTTTTCAGAAAATAAATAAATAAGTAAATAAATAAAGCGATCGGGGAGAGTCCTGGAGCCCCATCCCTTACCCTAACGTCAATAAATATGGACTGTAACAGCGTTTTAAGGCATCGATTTCTACAAATTTCCATGGAGTCCCCTGTACCTTTCTTTCCCCTAACATCATCAAAGACGTCTAAAATTGCGATTTTAAAACAACAAGTTTCAAAATTGAAAGATTTGATAAGCAAATCAAATCAATCAAATTGATGAGATTTCTTTCCTATTGTGCCCCTCCCCCCATTAAAAGTTATTTTCTAGATGCACCACTGTTGTGTGTTGTGTTGTATGTATGTGTGTGCATATATCGTTACAAGATTTTTTTTTTTAATTCAAAAAATGTCTTTCCATTGTTACACAGAAATTATTACTTGCTTTAAATTACTGCTCATGTAGTTTCAAAAAAAAAGTGACAAGTTATCAATAATTTGGAGAAAATAAAAGGAGTTCGATATTTTTTTTCTTTGCCTGCATAAGAATTCTGAATCTTATGCTATCCATAGGTGCCGGCAGTTTCACATACAGAAGGGTACATCCGCATGTAAATCGCTAAGATTTTTTTTTACTAGTTTTTTTTGTATTTATTTATTTTTAGTTGTTTTTTTTAAATTTAGTTATCTAATTTTTTTATTTATACTGAGATGTATTTTAGTCTCTGTTGAAGTTAATTAGTTTAAAAATTTTACGTATTTCTCTGATCACAATATTTTTGCCCTTTTGTAATTTGACCTCGCTTAAAATAAAATTAATTTTACTCATTTCAAATAATTAGTTATTAAAAGATTTAAAATATTATTATTAAAAATATTAGATTAGTATTGCTTTTTAAAATATATTCATTCATTTTGAAAAGCCAGTGGGTGAAAGTGCCTCCTTTGCAGTCCCTTATCGGTGCTGCAAGGGAGGCGAACTACAGCGCCAGAAAGCGTACTGGACATAAACGTGAGATTAATAATTTTCGGGATGTAGTTTGTAGCTTTTCCCCATCTGAATAATTAAATTTTATTTTTGAAAGTCAGGGGGTGAAAGTGATGCCAGTGACCCTGCCGGCAATCAAGGACAAACATGATGTTATATATTTCGTGATTTACTTAGTAGTTTAAGTATTTTGTAGCTTGCCCTGTATTTAAAATGAATTCAATTTTTTTTATTTAACACACATAATTATTTTCAGAAAGTTTAAATATTAAAAAGAAAATTTTTTAATTTCTTCTTTTTCACCGGGAGGGGGGGGGGTGATACGAGCGCACCCATAATCTGGCCCCCTCACTTTTTCAAGGCAAGAACCACCACTGATAAAAATTAATTGATTTTTGGAGCAAAATATCTGGAAATTGTATCTTGGACACAAGCCAACTGTACAAGTTTTTTGTCTCATAGAAAGTCTGTTAGCGACAGGAAGAAAGAGAAATCAAATGATGCATTATTTGTGTTGAGAGTATTCCCACTATCATCAGCAAAAAATGAGTTATCCTGTAAAATGATAATATTCGACCACACTGCTCAAGTCGAACGATTCACAAAATTAATGACCTAAAGTTAAAGGGTTTCCCTCCACCATACTCACCTGATATTGCACCATCTGGTTTCCCTTTATTCCAATCTATATGCTACAAAAAATCCTACATCCAAAATGCCATCTCCAAATATTTCGTTTCAAAACCAATCAATCTCTATCTATTCGGGACTGAAAACTTTAGCACTACACAGCAAAAAAAATGTTGATAATGAGTAATTACATCAGTGATTAAAAGTAAAAACTTTATTAAATGCAACACAATTTTATCTTACTCTTTGCTCATTAAATAGGGATTGGATAAGGATTTTTGCAGAAGAAAAAAAAATCGTTATTTTTAGAATGAAAATTTAAACTACGAGTGAGTTCATGGTACGGATACTAATGTTACCTTCTTGCTTGTCTAGCTTCTTTTGGAAGTCTAAGTAATTAGGAGAAAGATCATGCAAAACCACATGCCCATCGTCATTTCCAATCTTAAAACAAAACATGAAACATTAAAAAGCAATCAGATGAATGCAGGAATATTAACATGAAGCAAACATTTAAACTTACAGCTAAGCAAGTTCTCAGGTCATTGAAGCTCATACACCTAATAGGACATCCAGAAGTAACAAGTACTTCATACTGAAAAATAAAAGTTTTAGATCAAAAACAGATTATCTTAATTTACTGAAAACAATAAAAGGCAGTACAAAAGTGGCTCAGGGGTGATTGTGAGTTTATCAAAAAATACCTGAAAGTTTCAAAGCGAGAGGGGGGGGGGGGGGTAATCTTCGGCCCCTATTACTTAAGTGCACCTATGCTATAGTATTAAATAGCTCAATAGTCAGAGTCAAAATAGTGTGGGTACATTTGATTAAAATTTTAATGGGTTACAAAGTTACTTTTGAGCTGATGTTATACAAAATTATCTTGACATTTGTTCATCTTAAGGGATAGGTGTCCATCTTAATGCTCTTGCAGGTATATTTGATGAGTATTATATAAATTTAAAAAAATTGCAGAGGTAGGGAGATAAAAGCATAACAAAAAAAAACATAATTCCGGTATTTTCGGACATAAAAATACCAGAAATATGCCCGAAAATACCGGAAATTCGGTAAAATACCGGAACACAATCACCCCTGGTGGCTAAAAGAAAACAAGTAAAACAGGAAAATTGTGGCTGAAACATATTATCCTTATATATTATTTCTGTAGCCTGTTTTTGGTTTCTACGCCAGATTTTCCTCAATTCTTGATCGGTTTCTTTGATTTACGCCTTATTTTAAAGCTTATGGTGCTGGCTACTGACGAAAAATAGACCCACGGTCTAAAAATTGGTTTTTTCAACCGAAAAACCTGTTTTAAAGAACCAGAATGAGGTTTTCGGTTAAACTTATAACTTTAATTTGCGCTATGACCGACAGAGCTGAATAGCTTGATCGGCAGAGCGTTCTCTTCGTAACCAGGAGAATGCGTGTTCAGGCCCACGTCCGGACAATCTGCAACAAAAAATTGGAGAAATATCGCGCATTACATGAACACTTAATTAAGTGAATAACAACTATGAAGGAATAGAATAAATGAGAAGGAAACGCTCCTTGCTGATATGAAAACTTGAAGCGACTTTGTGCTAAATTACTTCGGAATTGTACGCTTTTTTTTTTTTTTTTCTCATTTTAAGCTTTGGCTCTTGTAAGAAAATTAAAGCATAATGTAAGTGAAAATATAAGTAACAGGTTTAAGATTTCAGACTACAATAGAATTCTTTTTTGTTCAGAAAAAAATAATAAATCGTATATTGAAATATATATTCTTCTAATGAGTTTTTGACTCTTTGTACAAATAAAAAAAATTACTACCTCAATTTGAAGGATAAAATATATATTTTTTCTTTTTTTTTTTGCAAAAAAACAAATAGCTTATCACATTTTTACTACATTCGAAAAGCTACCCTTAAAAAAGAGCATAGTTCATATTATTTTGTATTTTAACCGTGCTGTTAAATGATGAACACGTGCTGCCATCTAAGTCATAACGGTTCAAGCAGCATGCGGTAACAAATTGTAAAAATTTTCAAGAATAAAAAAATATTTCTTCAATATCTTATCTTATATATTATTCCCTTCTCATTTTAAAACTTATCAGGCTGGCTAATGAAGAAAAAACACTTACGATCGAAGAATCAAGTTTTCGAAAACGCCCCTTGCTGTTTCAAAACCTTGATGCTGCCTGTAGTTCTTATGCATTTTTTAAAAGCAAAATTCTAATGCAGTTTTCCATTTTTTACGTCGCTTTCGGCAAAAAAGAAAAAAAATAGCCTGTGTGTGTGTTCATATTTTAATAAAGCTTAAAAGCACTGGACTTAGTTGTTCGATTAAATTGATAAGATTTTTCGGTAGAGCGTTCGGCTATAAACTATCTGAACTTCGGGCAAGTTTGGGCTGTCCGAAAGAATATCAAATTTATAATATTACGCATTACATGTACTCATAACATACAAACGTAATAAAATAAATGCAGTGGGAATGCTACTTGGTGTTTTGACTCCTTTATGCAGGCAACAGTTATCATTCGGATAAGTTGACTGTTAATCGAAGAGTGTTCTTCCTTTTTTTTAAGCTTTGACTACATCCAGACCACTCAGCATAATGTAAGCATAAAAAAGTATTAGATTTACCTAAAGGAAATCCTTTTTGTGCAGAAAAACATTTTCATTGTATGCTGAAATGTAGATGTTTCTAACAGCAGTGTTCGACCTTTTGTACAAATGAAAAAATACTACGCCAAATTAAAACTACGAGTTTCACCCAGTAAACCTTTAATTTTTTATTCGCGCGAATACAATATAAAGCATTAAAATTATTATCAACTTCATTAGCAAGAAATCATTTTCTACTCCTCTGCTTTCTGCTGAAAAAAAAAACATTTTGTCTACGTTCGAAAAATTACACTTAAAAAACGGACTCAGTTCAACTGGTTTTGGTTTTGAATTTTAAGTGTTCGATTAAAAGAGAAACATGTGCGGGTATTTAAGTCGTAACAGTTAAAGCAACCTTCTATGTGAAATAGTTCAATGTTCAAAGATAAAAACACTTATTTTCAATCTAATTTATTACTTCTCTAGAATATTCGTTTCAATCGCTACGTGAGATCTTCGTCATTCTTTAATCAAATTCCATGCTTTTCGAATAATTTCAAATCGTATCATGCTAGTTAATGACAAAACATAGAAGCATGATCTTATTATTATATTTTTTTTTTCTTTTTTTGGCTAGAAGCTTTTTTGCTGTTTTTTACTACGCATTCCTTCAATGAATAGCTTTCGAAAAGGAAGGCGCAATTGCTAGGTTTGTAGGGGTGTCGGGCTGTTAATCAGAACGGCGCCAATTCGAATCCGTGCCAATAAATATCTCTTTAATATTTCTTTTTTTCCCGTCAGATGCTCACATGGGCAGGACTGTATTTGCCACAACCTGTTTTTTTACATGCACAATTATTGCTTTTTCACGAGTCACTACTCAGCCACACTTTTAATGCTATTCATGTTTGAATTGAAAATATGTACGACCAAAAGGTGAGCTATGATCAAATTATCACAACGTTGTATTTAACGAGGTTTTGTTACTGATGTCTTTAAATTACATGCCTTCTCTTCTGCGCTTACTTTTTTTTCGGTTCTTCTTCATAATGTTCTTCCTTTGAAATTCTTAAAGAGCGAAATACCTTATGAAACGATTCGAAGCACAGTGCGGAGTTCCGCACGGGTCGACTAGTTACATCTAAATGCTATTGAGCAAAATACAGTATTAGCTAAATTAATAGCTGCACTCTTAATAAAAAGATTTTTTTTTTTTTTTTTTTGTTAATAAAAGCAAGCAAAAGTCAGATAGCAAACACCTTAACACTTATTTGTTTTGTAACTTTTTTCTCAATGATAAATTAATTTTTTTTTACCTAAAGTATTCCGTAAGTTATAATTAGAGATGGAATGAAGCTTGGCCATTCCACCAAGCTTTGGTCTGACTGAACCATAAGCTGTGATTCAGCTGCTTCGGCTTGAAACAATTTATGTTGTGAATTTTTTTTTACAATTATTATTGTATAAGATATTTATCTTATAAATTCAAATTGGACCTTATGGTAAACCATAACAAAAATGTATATTCAATTTTAAAATTTGTGTATTGAACCCTTGGATCCAGAAATCATTCAACAATAAAATGTTTATTAACAATATAATCTATTGAAAGTTACATGATGCTATATTTAGTTTATAATTTTATTTAGAAACTTAAGTTTTAAAATGAAGCTATATATGTAAATATACTGCATTAAGCATTCTTCAAAGATTTCTAGCTTTGAAACTTATAACAATAGTGATGTTATTTATATTTACAAGGGCAGATATGCAACAAATGGGCATCCTGAAGAAATTTGTTTTAAAATTATAGGTACGGTATTTTAGTGTTTTAAATAGATGTATTAATCTGTCAACATTTTTGAACTTGTGACATTTTTAAATCCTTCTCTAAAATAAATGCTAAATCAAAGACTAGTAAGAAAGAACGCATGATA
This sequence comes from Uloborus diversus, assembly GCF_026930045.1. Taxonomy (NCBI): domain Eukaryota; kingdom Metazoa; phylum Arthropoda; class Arachnida; order Araneae; family Uloboridae; genus Uloborus; species Uloborus diversus. The sequence continues at coordinate 79,174,410 of NC_072738.1, forward strand.
TAACTTTTATAAAGTCATGAAAACTTCAAACATTTTGCATTTAAGAATTTTTAAATATTTATTATTATTAACACATAATCTACAGGTAAATAGCAGGTACTTTACTACTGGATAATTCAATGGTTTAATATTTGTTCATATCATTTGGTTATTATAAACTTTAACTTAATTGTAGAGCATGCCTTTAATATTCTAAATAATGCTTTATATTACTTGATCTAATGAATATGTGCTCTTCTGGTACTACCAGTGCAAAGCAGGATTGGGTTTTGGACTGTCCAAAACTGGTTTAGGACAGGATAGGTGGTTTTCTGCCCAAAACCGTCCAAAACTATGCTAAAGCTAGAGACGTACCGAATACTCGGAAACTATTCCGTACTCGGCCAAATTTTGATCAGGTACTCGGCCAATACCGAGTAGTTGTAAAAAATTGAATATTGTTCAAGGCAGATTTTACAATTAATAAAAAAGTGCAAGCATATAATATACTGCAATCATTTACAATTCAAACTTAGAAGTCAAATTTAAATTTTGAGAATAAGGAAGTTTGTTATGCTTCAATGGAGTAAAGTTAATGAAACTCATTTATTAAAAATGGAGCAAAAAAGGTAAGTACAGAAAATATGAAATTTTTATATTATTAAATGGATATTTGCCACAAACAAAATTATTTATAAGAAATATAAAAATAGCTTTTCTTAAAAAATAAAACAACGTTAAAAGCACAAATGTGCAGGAACACTGCAGACACGTGTTTTGGCATTGCAAGGAATGCTTTATTCAATGCACAAAATGTGAGCCCTTGGATTTAAAGACATCAGACAAAAGTCGGATAATTTACATTCATTAGCTCACATTTTATGCAATGAAAATCCTTGTAATGCAGAAATACATGTCTGCAGTGTTTCTGCACATTTGTGCTTTTAATGTTGTTTTATTTGCTTTTAAAAATTATTTATGTTTGGCCGCCTAGAAGTATAGATTGATATAATTTGTTTTAATTTTAACTTGATTAATCCTACCTTTTATTTATTTGTTTATTTTAAATTTTAAAAATAATTTTTTTGTAAAATTATTGACACAAACAAAATCTTTTAAATAATGTGTAATTAAATTTCAGCTGGCATCCTGTCTTAAAAACTATTGTTTAGATATATAGGTGTATACTGCTATTCGAATGAGTTCAAAATTCAACATGTTAGTGTTGGTGGTTCTTTTTAAAACATAATTGGAACTTGGTACTCAGTACTCGGCCAAAGTGCTACTCTATATGTCTCTAGCTAAAGCGGTGTAATCTAATCGATTTGTATTTTGCTGCAATATTCTTAATGCATAAATATAGATATTAGTGGAGTTTAATTAATGAGCATTTGATAATATTTCTCTCCAAAATGATCATTTAAGAAATATTTGACTTAAAAAAATTTGGATTTTGGACAGGAAGGTAAAAACCAGGGTTTTTACCGTCGTGTCCAAAACCTTGCCCACCCAGGTGAAAAGCAAAAGTAAAATCCTTATTGGTGATATGTATTAATTTAAAAAAAAAAAAAAACAAAGTAATCTGAAAATGTTGAAAAAAAAAGGAGTAAAGTAAATGGAGAATTATATAATGTTATATGTATTTATTGAGCATTTAATGCTAAAACACAACATACAGAGCAGTTGAAGCTTTGGTCATTAGTTTGCCGAAACTTCGGTATTTGGTGCTTCACTTAAAATGCACTTTGTGCTATCTCTAGTTATAATCTTAAAAGAAAACATAGTCCAAAGAAACCTCAAGAACAATATTTTTTTTTAACGTAATCTTGACTAATTTTGTAGAACAAAACAGTATAATTACTTTTATATAAGAAAATATTACCTTTGGAAGATGAGTGGTAAAATCATGCTCAGCAATGTAACCAGAGATTCCAGCAGAAAATAGACGACCATGGCTCCATGCTAAAGCTGAAACGTTTTCTGAAGTATCACTTGACCCTGGAATAGTCTGAAATGTTTTGGGGGTTTAAATTTTAAGGACACACTGCAAGACATATATGCATTTACCACTTAATTGGACCGCTTGCTAATCTGACCAGCCACTTATTCGAACCAAATACTAAAGACCCAAAACATTTCCCATCACTTAACCTAATTTTAATTGCGTTTTAGGGCCAAAAATCTATATTTAATCAGGTCAAAGACCATGAGAAGAAATAAGAAAAGAAAAACCTATAAATCACCCATGCAAAGCAAAGTTAAAGTGAGTTAGCAAATTTCAAAATCAATACATTAAAAGTTATTGGTTCCTGTATTTTCAATTAAATCCAGGAATATTTTCAAAGGCAATGTTGAATAAAATCTTCACCAAATGGAGGCACTGTTTAAGCAAACGTCCGAGTTTAGTGAAATTTTTAATTTCATTAGCTAAGTCAGCATTTATTTAAAAAATGTGTATTATTACTTTCAAAACAATGGGATACATTCCAATGTATAATTCTTATGGCGTTGATTGAAATTTGGTAATATTTTGAAAAATGTATAACAGTAGAATACCTTTGTAACGCCAACCTGTATATCGCAATTCTCTATAAACCGCACAATTTTTCAGAAGTAAACAATAAGTTTTAAAGTTTAAAAAATCCCTCTGTTTTGCCTTGCAAACATAAAAATTGTTAGGAAAATTAAATTTTGAATCAGTTTTTCATCTTTTCATCGTAATTCAAAGCTTGTAAATGAAAATTTAGCATTCACAGTAAAATGAAAATACCAGATGTTTCTTAAAAATGCAGCTGTTATGCAAACCATGAAGCTAGCAGAAGTGCAGGATATTTCACTTTTTGTAATAAACATATTTATTTGTGAATGACTCATTATATTATTAGTGCTTTAATACTCACTACAGATAAAACTCATTCTGAAGTGCTAATATATAGATATACTAGCAAAAATACCCGGCGTTGCCTGGGTCAGTAATAATTATTAGAAAAAATCATTACTTGCTTAAAAATCGAGTTTCTTCCTTACCCATAAAACTAAAATAGCAATAAGTATAAAGAACAAAGAAGTATTGATTTAGAAACGAAAGCACTATATTTAAGCATATACAAATTTAAAAAAACATGAAATTAATCTTCTCATATTTAAAAAGATTAATCTGTTGATACTTTTTTTTAACATGGAGTCTAAAACCTTCTCTGTATGGCTAATGAAGTACGAAGTGATTAAAAAAAAGTAGCTGCGCTCGTAATCCCCTTATACTTGCTTTAGTTATTTCGGGAAATTTCAATCATTGTGGCTCTTGGTGCGATTTTACCGAATTTGCGAAAGTCGTTTCGGGGTACCTTCGATGATGCTCCCCCATTCTTTCCTTACTTTGTAAAACGATATGATATTAATTTTCGTTACAGAGATATCGTCGCCAGATGCTGAGATATTTTTGGTCACCATAAAATGGCGCTAAACAGTTTCATCCGAAATGTTACCAAAATAAGTAATACAATTTGGTGATTGTTTGAAATTGTGCAAAAAGGAAAATTAATGGAAGTTTTTGTGCTGTTTATGGATTTGCCTAATTTAGTTGCTGGATTATTTAACACAGTAAAAAAAGTCTTTTGAAAATTCTTTGATTGGCGATATTTTGTTTACATGGTGAAAGCTGAGAAACATTATGACGTAGTCTTCGGCTTCAAAAACAGCAACGTTGAAAAAACTGCCAAATGCATCAGCTACGGAAATCTTTCTGCAAACATTTTGGCGATCTGCTGGTTGATTGGACAATGAGTAAGTGTTCAATCAGCATAAATAATAATAAAAACCATTAATTACATTAAAGTTCCGTTTAAATGGAAAATCATCAGCCAAATCATGTATTATTTGCCAATCTTGTGCAAAAATCTTACTTCAAGATTTGACTTGAGAAAAGCCTTGAACAATCACGAAAAGCAAAGAAAGTCAACAATACAACAATTGTCGCTATCGACAGGGAGTTGAGATGATACACTAAATATTGTATTGAGTTGAGGAAAGCCTTCGAACATGGATCTAAAAAGTTCATAACTCGTTTTTTATTCTACTTAGAATATTCGAACAGGTGCCATCTTCAGCAGAAAAATCAGAGCTTTCGATGGACATATAATGTAAATATGTGCAAGTATTTTTTCATCCCAATATTAGATAATTTATACAAAAATTGTGTTTTATTGCCCCCCTAAGGGGGTTTTGCCCCCCATAACGGGACGAAAACTACCCTATGTGTTATTCTGATGCATAAGCTATATTATTGTAAAGTTTCATCAAAATCCGTTCAGTAGTTTTTGCGTGAAAGAGTAACAAACATCCATACATCCATCCATACATCCATACATCCATACAGACAAACTTTCGCATATATAATATTAGTAAGATTTTGAATATTAGTTTAAAAATTTGTGAAAAGACCTATGTAACGCCAAAACCTGTATAACGCAAAAACTCAGGTCCCAAGGTGTGTGTTTTAATTGTCTTCTACTGTACTCATACATAATATTGTGATTCAACTGATGAATATCTTGTTGAATTTGCTTAAATTTTTCTGAAGTAATTAACTAAACAGCATTATTACTTTGGTATATATGCTCGTCATATACTACAGGCAGTATTGATCACAATAATCATAATAGCATTTTAATGAAATTACGTACAGCATATTTGGTCTTGCAACACAGGTCCTGTTCACCTAATTGGAACAGCCAGTTATTAGGACCGAACTGATCCCATGTCAATGTGGTCCAATTAACTGGAACTTAACGTGTACAGTCCGACCTATCTATCTCAAAAAACTGCATGTCTTGATTTTTGTTTAATTTCCCAGCAATCTAAATTCATTTCTCGTGCTTTTTTTCATGCGTAAAATGGAAATTTGTGGAACAACTTTGTTTTCTTTTCACTGTTTAAACAAAAGTAGGCAGGAGATTAGCCCTAAAATAAGAAGCAATGGAGGACAACACCCAGCATTGGTCGGGGAGAGGCAGAGCGAATGTAAGGGGCTAACAGATGAAATGTGCCTCTTTAAGTTGACACACTGGACAAGTAAGTGTTACTATTATTTCTCCTGTAAATTAAAAAAGGGTAAGTGAAAGAGTAGGGGGTGGGTAGTAGAAGAAAAATTAAAATCAGATTTTGCAGCGATTGCGAAATTAAAAAGAATTATAGATGAAACAAAAACTTTCAATCATCAAAGTTTGTTAATAATTTTTTTTCATTGAGGTACATATTATGGTACTACATTAAATTATTACGAATTGTTTATTTAATTTATTTACAGTCGAGTCTCGATAATTCGAATATTCCTTTATCTTGAAGTTTTCATTAGATACCAGGGTTCGTGATTTTTTTATTATTTTTTTTAAATCAAAAACAGGGATCGCGCTAAGGATTTCGAGTTGTTCGCCAGTAAATAAGCGAAATTTTTAAACTGTTAGCCAAATTTCAAAAGTCTTAGTCAAAGACTAACTTTTACTCATTCAAATGTATTTTTGTCGGCAGAAATAGTTAATCAGAGAGTCAAGTATAACTTAATTTTTGACAATTTTTTAAGGATAAGGACAGGGGTATATCCAGGAATTTTTGTCTGTTTTTAGGAATTTTGTGAGAAAAAAAATGCAAATTAAGTATTACAGTTTTTCCGCAAATCATATGTAATTTTTCAAAGGAAAAATGGCTAAAAACAACTTAAAGTGATATTTATCATTCTTAAAAATATTTGAGAGTAGAAATAAAAGCTTTTAATAAAGTAAAGACAGCATTCCTATCTTACTCTGATGTCTCAGACATCGAACACAATGAAGGATAAAACAACTTTCAGTGATTGCTAGTCGGGGAGTTTTGTGAAAGGCTCGTTTTTAGGGGTCGGAATTTTGCAAAGGGTCTGTTTTTAGGGGTCCAAAATTTGTGAACGGACCTAATTTTTTATCTAGATTGATATCTGAAAGGAGATTTTTTTTTCTTCTGTGTATATTTTAGAGAATTTTTTGTTTGCCAAATTTGAATTTTTATCGCCGAATTTACGATTTTATCGCATTTGGCGCATTGGCAAATGCTTAACGCGGTCCCTGAAAAAAGTCTGTGTTTTTTTTAAGTTAAATTGGATTTTTTTGATTTAAATCAGATTTTTTTTTTTTTTTTAATCTTCAAAAATGTGTAGACATTAATTACTTTTACATTTAGAAACATAATACAGTTCACACAATAGATGAAAAAGCAACTTTTTAGCTATTTTCATTTCATGATAGTGTAGCTATTTTTCGATAATACATATAGGTAGAACAGCTTTAATACATAGCCCAGTCAATAAAGCTTTTGTGTCGCAATTAATTTAGTGAAAGCTGAATTTTTGCAGCATGTTAGCGCATAAAGTAAACACTAAAAAAACACATAGTTCCGACCCCCACCCCTCTTGCTTTTCTTCCCACCCCCTCCGAAACATTGCAAGAGCAGTACTATGATTATATGTTTTTTGTGTTGCAACTAACTTAGGGAAAGTTGAATTTTTGCAGGATGTTAGCACATAAAGTATACACTAAAAAAACACAAAAGTCCCGACCCCCACCCCTATTGCTTTTCTCCCCACCCCCTCCGAAACATTGCAAGAGCAGTACAACGATTATACAATTTTTGCGTCGCAACTGATTTAGGGAAAGCTGAATTTTTGCAGGATATTAGCACATAAAGTATACACTAAAAAAACACAAAAGTCCCGACCCCCCCACCCCTCTTGTCTTTCTTCCCACCCCCTCTGAAACATTGCAAGAGCAGTACAACGATTATACAATTTTTGCGTCGCAACTGATTTAGGGAAAGCTGAATTTTTGCAGGATATTAGCACATAAAGTATACACTAAAAAAACACAAAAGTCCCGACCCCCCCACCCCTCTTGTCTTTCTTCCCACCCCCTCTGAAACTTTGCAAGCGCAGTACTATGATTATAAGCTTTTCGTGTAGCAACTAATTAAGAGAAAACTAATTTATTTGAGGGATGTTAGTACTTAAATTACACACTAAGAAACACAAAGTCCCCCCCCCCCCCCAATCTTTCCGAAACATTGCAAAAGCAGTATATGATTATACGCTTACATCTCAAAAATTAATGATATTACCGAGGAATTCCTTTTTTTTATTTCACTCCTAACAATATGAGACACCAGAGGTGCCCAACCCATGGCCCGTGAAGCTAATCCACGTAACCTGTTGTTTTGTGAAATGTTACAACTCGAAGAGTACGATTAATGACAATGTTCCAAATTTGGAGCCAAAAATTTAGAAATTTGTTTATGAAAAACAGGTTGCATTTAACAAAAGAAGCATCAAGTAATGATAAAAAAAATTTGTTTGCAATTTTCCTTCCTTTTTCGTATTTCCCTATGTCATTTAGAAAAGAGTAAAACATTTTGAAATTTTATACGATTTTAGTATGATCTGCGGCCCTTATGGGAAGAAAAAGATTAGGGACCACTGTTATAAACAAATTATGTTACATACACTTTTTATGTAGATAACTCATTTTCACCGTTTTACTAACTTAATCACATACAGAAACTCACTACAAAAAATAAAAAATTAATTCAACAAACAACAGTTTTTTATCATTACGTCTTGGGAAGAAATGTTTGAACAAAACTTATAGATACTAATACAAAGATGATCTGCAATAGTCATTTAGTTGAAATGGAGCATCAATGTAATTACGTTCACTTTAAGGTTTTACAACAAAAATGCAATATTTTGTTACAAAAGTTTATAGTTTGTTTGTGTCGCTGATAGTCTACAGAATGTTTGGTCCGAAAAAAAATTGTTACAATGCATTCCACTACAGTGTACGCAAATAGACGTGCAATCGAACCCAGCTTTACGACATCTACAGCTTTGTAACACACAATGTTTTACAACTTCAAGATTATTAGTAGGAGAAGCTCATTTGGAGCAGGGGTAATTGTCATGGGCTTAGGTGTCAGTCAGTTGCTTGAAGTATATTGCCAACCCCATTTTTCTGCTGGAAGTTTAAAACCTAACCAAGTTTGAATAAAAGTTTGTGTATAAGCAAGTAATAGCAAAAATGTCTCTAAAATCAAATTTTGATTTAGCAAAACTTCCACCAACTTCAGATGCTTCTCGTCAACATCTTTTTATTGTTTACCATTAGATTCAAATTTGATTAGGTTTCAAACTTCCCCCAGAAGAGTCGGGTTGCCAATTTACTTCAAGCAACAGGCTGATTCCTAAGCTCATGTCGATTATCTCTGCTCTAAGTGAACTTCTCCAACTAATATCTTGCAATTGTAAAACATTATGAGTTACAAACTGTATCTGTTGTAAAGTTTAATTCGATTGCACATCAATGTGTGGACACTAGTGAAATGCACTGTAAAAATATTTTCGGACCAAGCCAACGAAATATTAGAAGATCATCCCTAATAAGACTAAAAAATAATAACCAAAAGTAATATTAAACATTAATAATATCCGCTGCGAGGAAATAATCAGTTGAAATATACTACAATGAAACCTGTGAAAGTTGACCACTTGCGGTGCACTATTTTAGTGGTCAACTTATAGAGGTTAATTTATATGATATAGGACTAATTCCGTACTTGAAAAAAGCAGTCAACTTAGACAGGTGATTTTCTTTCAAAGGGGGTCAACTTGACAGGTTTTACTGCATTCCTGATTTATTTAATGAAAGACTTAAATATTTAGCCAAACATTGGCATTATTTTGTAGACTACTATCGGCAACACAAATGAACTATAAACTTTTGAGACAAAAATTTTTTACAATGGTAGTAAAACTTAAAGTGAACTTCATTATATTGTTGCTCCATTTCAACCAAATGACTGTCATTACGTAATTAACTATAAATTTTGTCTAAACATTTCTCCCCAAGATGTATAGATAAAAAGCTATAATTTGTTGAAGTTACTTTTTGTAGTGAGTTTTCTGTATATGATTAAGGTATTAAAATGGTGAAACTGAGCTATCTACATAAAAATCAGGGACCGCGTTAAGCATTTGCCAATGCGCCAAATACGATAAAATCGTAAAATCGGTGAACAAAATTCGAATTCGGCAAATTTATTGGCGAACAGAAAATTTTCTAAAATATACACAGAGGAAAAAAAATCTCCCTTCAGAAGTCAATCTAGATAAAAATTAAGTCCGTTCACAAAATTTGGACCCCTGAAACCGGACCCTTCACAAAATTCCAACCCCTAAAAACGAACCTTTCACAAAACTCCCAGACTTAGCAATCACTGAAAGTTGTTTTATCCTCAGAACACTCCGAGCAGATTGAGGTGCGCGCACGCGCGTTAGCATCGGATCGGAGCATTACCGTCCATCGAATCGGAGCGAGACCCGATCGGAGGAAAGATGACGTTTGCCTCTCGCCTCTTTACGTCACTGTACTTGCACCTCTCGCTGATTGGATATCGAGTGCGCAGTGTGGCTACCGAGCCTATCAAGTAGAGTGTTGGCGGATGCCTTGTTAAATGGCGCGTTTGTTTCATTGTGTTCGATGTCTGATACATCGGAATAAGATATGAATGCAGTCTTTACTTCGTTAAAAGCTTTTATTTCTACTCTCAAACTTATAAAGAATGATCAATATCATTTAAAGTTGTTTTTAGCCATTTTTTTCATTTGAAAAATTACATATGATTTGTGAAAAAACTACTTAATTTGCATTTTTTTTTTCCTCACCAAATTCCTAAAAACGGACAAAAATTCCTGGATATACCCCTGCCCTTATCCTCAAAAAATTGTCAAAAATTAAGTTATACTTCACTTTCTGATTAAATATTTCTGCAGACAAAAATACATTTAAAATGAGTACAAGTTAGTCTTTGACTAAAACTTTTGAAATTCGGCTAACACTTTAAAAATTTGGCGAATTTACCGGGGAACGATTCGAAATCCTTAGTGCGATCCCTGAAAATTGTATGTAATATAATTTGTTTTTAAGAGTGGTCCCCAACATTTTCTTCCCGAGAGCCGCAGATCATACTAAAGTCGTTCTCGCGGGCACATATAAAATTTCAAAATATTTTACTCCTTTCTAAATGAAATGGGAAAATAAGGAAAAAGAAAAAATAAATGAAAATCAATAATTGTTATCATTACTTGATGCTTATTTTGTTAAATACAGCCTGTTTTTTCAGAAACCTATTTCTAACTATTTGGCTCCTAATTTGTGACATTGTCATTAGTCGTACTCTTCGAGTTATAAAATTTTAAAACAACGGGCCACAATGATCAGTTTCGCAAGCCGGATGTCTTGCGTGCCGTAGGTTGGGCACCACTGATTTATAATATTGTTAGGAATGAAAAAAAAAGGAACTCCCCGGCAAACATCATTAATTTTTGAACTGTAAGTGTATAATCATAGAACTGCTCTTGCAATGTTTCTGAAATCTTGGGGGGGGGAGGAAGCAAGAGGGGGTAGGGGTCGGGACTTTGCATTTTTTTAGTGTATTGTTTAAGAACTAACATCCAGCAAAAAAACAGCTTTCCCCTTATTATTTGTGACACGAAAAGCGTATAATCATAGTACTGTTCTTGCAATGTTTTGGAAGGGGTGGGGATCGGGACTTTGTGTTTTTTTAGTGTATACTTGGTCTGCTAACATCCTGCAAAAATTCAGCTTTCCCTAAATTAGTTGCGACAAAGCCTATTTTTTTTACCTTCATTGACTGGGCTAACAAATGCATGATTCAAATTAAGTTTAACAATTACCCCCACCCAGCTATAACCACAAATCTTTCAACTATAATTCTAGGAAACAGTGGTACCTCTATTTCCTAGAATTATAACTCATAGTTTTTAGAAGAAAAATTTCTTAAAATTTGGCAGTTTTCTATGTTTATTAGTGTAGAGTCAACAAAAGTTCTAAAACAGATTCAAGTATTCAATTGGGATGAAGAAGGCAAAAAACCTTGCAAATAAAGCAATCTTAACTAATGAATGATTTTAACAGTTTACTGTTAAAATTAGGATAAGTTCTCTAAATATTCAATAAATATTTAAGATTTATAAATATGTTAGAATTTTTACATAAGATGTGATTTTGTTTTTTGCTTTGCTTAAAAATAAAGTTTGTTTTTAATGTTAAAATACAATATGTTGGATAATTTTCTTAACTTTATTAGCCATAGTGTATAAGAAAAATTGCAAATTTTTATTTGTTCTGAACTTATTTCAGAGTAAAAGTAGTATTGCATGAGTCTGAAAATCTGTTACACACACAGAAAGAGGGGTCTATATAGTTTTGCCATATATAGTTAAGATTGTATAAATGCAGTATGCTTAAATATAAAGCAACACATTCTAAAACTGCAGTCTTGAGCAAAGAAAAGACCGAGGGGACATGATTCAGCTGTTTAAATTTATTAAAACGAAAGATGTTACGGGGCTGAAGTTTAGCACTGAAAACAGGACAAGGGGTTATTGTTTTAAGCTATTTAAATCTCAGGCTAACATAGATATTAGGAAAAATTATTATTTTAGCAGGGTAGTGGAACCTTGGAACAGCTTACCGGAAGAGGTGGTAATGAGCAAGGGAGTAGACAGTTTTAAGAGGGCCATTGATCTTCACTGGGGACTGTAAATTGACTAGGACCAGTCTAGCTGGGCCCAGAGCCTGTTGCTGGTCGTCACTTTTGTATTTGTATTTGTATTTGTATAAAATTCATTTATAAAAAATTAAATCAACTGATTTTAATCAATGGTTTTAGTAAAAAAATCACTCAATTCAAATCAATTGATTTAAATCAACGAACCTTGTTAGATACCAAAATAATTTCATGTTTTCAATACACAGTTGTCTCTTTATATCAAATGTACTCCATTTAAATTGAAGTTTTTATGAAAGTATGGAAAATGTTACAGTTGAAATTCCAATGCCAAAATCTGTACTGAACATGACTTGAACGCCCAGCCAAGGAAAATACACTTTTGATCCAGTGAGCAAAATTCTGGTTTGGGAAATTGGACGCATTGAGCCTGGGAGGATGCCAAACATTAGAGGATCTGTGAGTATTTAGGTTTAACATGTAAAACAGAAAGATAGCTACAGTCGAGTTGCATCATTTTGTTCTCTGAGATAACTAAACAGCAAGGCTATAATTTTCTCCGTTTTGTTCCTCAGAAACAGAATAGTTCCTTTGAAAAAATAAATGAACTAAATTTTATGGTAATACAGTAGAAACTCGATTATCGGAGCTAATTGGGACCACCAGTGCCTCAGATGTCAGAAATCCCAGTTAATAGAAAGTTGTATAAAAACTTTTCAGAATATTAATTTTTAAGGGAGTTATATGTATAATGAAGGAGGTTAAAAGTGGTAAGGGGACAAGTGGATTTCTTGTGACCTATGTCGGATGTTCTGCTTGTTTAAGGGGAAGGATTAGTCTGAGAAGGATTTCATTTGCACTAAGTGTGTTGAACTCTCAGAAATCAGAGTTAGGATGCTTACTTTGGAGGGTGAGTTAGCATTAGGCTGTAGGCGTGTAGATGGGGTAAACACTCCAGAGGGAAAGGGGGAAGTTAGCAAAAAGGAGGTTGGCATTAGCTGTGTGTTAGATAGTGGGAATATTCCAGAGGTAAAGGAGGAAGTTAGAAAAAGGAGGTGGGCATTAGCTGTGTGTTAGATAGTGGGAAAATTCCAGAGGTAAAGGGAAAAGTTATTGCTGAGGCGACTGATTGGGAAACAAAGGGTATAATTTTGGGAGATTCAATGGTGCGTGAGGTGGGAAATTCAATAGGCAGAGTTAGAGGTAAGGTGGCTAGATGTTGTTTGTCAGGGGCTCGGGTGAGAGATGTAAATAGGGTTGCTGAAAAGAAGGGGGTATTTAATAAAGAGGATGTAGTTACTTTGTGGGTGGGAACTAACGATGAGTTTACAAAGGAATGGGATTCCCTGTTGGACAAAGCAACCAACTGTTCGGCAAATGTCCAAGTGGTTGGTTTGCTTCCCAGGTATGGAGTGCATAAGAGTTGGTTAAACCAACGGGCTAGGTGTATGAACCTGGTACTCAAGGAAATTTGCGTTAAGCGTAGTATCAGGTTTATTGATGTATGGAGTAAATGTAAACGTGATTGGATTGCTAGGGATGGCCTGCATCTGAGCTCTACAGGGGTCAAAATGATTAGTGGTTTGGTTTTAGAGGCTTCAGAATCAAAAAACTAAGTTGGAATGGGGGGCATGGTTTAAGGAGCAGAATTCGAAACGGTACTAACTATTGGGGTTTTAGTAGAAACGGAAATAGGGTGGCTAATAAGAGAAAAGATTTTAACAGTTGGGATTCAAATAATCGTGCAGCATTAAATAAAAGTAAGATGGGCTCACTTAAGGTTTTTTATACAAATGCTCGTAGTATTAGGAACAAGATGGAAGAATTGAAAAGCATAATTATAGATGAGAGGTTGGATATTATTGGAGTTACCGAGACATGGGCTACCGAAAGTAATGATGATTTATTATCTATTGCTGACCTATAATTTGTTTAGACAAGATAGAGTAAGTAAAAGAGGTGGTGGGGTTTCATTTTATGTCAGAGACCTTTTAATTTGCAATGAATTGGTAATTAATAATAAACCTAATGAGATTGATATGATTTGGCTGGAGTTGATTAGTAATAAGGGCAAAAAACTACGTTTAGGGAACATTTACAGGCCACCCAACTTAAGCCAGGGTCAAGACAAATAGATGTTTAGTATTATTAGTGACATTTCTAGCAAGGGGTCAGTCATCATAATGGGAGATTTTAATTTTTCAGGAATTGATTGGAATAATTTTTACCATAGTAATAGCAGAGAAGAGGAATTTTTGAAAATAATTGGTGACTGTTTCTTAGATCAAATTGTAACTCAGGGTACTTGACAGGACGCCATTTTGGATCTAGTTTTCAGCAACATGGAAGGCTCTGTTCAGGGGTTATGTGTAGGGGAACACATTGGAGATAGTGACCACAACAGTATTGGGTTTGGGATTAAATTTGATATGCACAAAGTAGATAATTTTAGGTTTGTGCCCAATTTCAGAAATACTGACTTTGTGGCACTTCGGCAGAGTTTGAAAGCAGTTTTTTCTTCTGGATTGGACAATAGCGATGTGAATCTTCAGTGGGCAGAGTTTAAGGAAAATCTAGCGAATACGGTTAGGGATCATATTCCTTTTAGGAAAAAGGGTGTCAACACTAAAATTTGGCCAATGTGGTTCTCTAGGGAAACTAAAGATGCTCTAAATTACAAGCAAGCTGCTTTTCATAGGTTTAGAGAAACAGGTCACAGTGCAGATAGGCTCCAATATTGTAAGGCAAGGCGTACATTTAAGTATTTGGTACGGATTCAGAAAAGAGAGTTGGAGCAAAGACTGGCAGATAACATGAACAGGAATCCCAAGAGGTTTTTTGCATACGCTAATTCGGGAAAAGTTCGAAATAGTCATATTGGGCCACTGGTTGATGAGCATGGAATTTTAATTCAGGACGATAGTGATATTGCTAATGTTCTTAATAACTTTTTTCGAGTGTTTTTAACGATAACTGTATCTCAACAGTTGACACCAACAAGACACAAGCTATAGTACAGGGATGACGTTCTACTTCATTTGAAAAAATTAAAGAGACTAAGGCTCCGGGACCAGATAATATTTATCCAAAAATTTTAGTTGAATGTACAGAGGAATTAGCAGATGTAACCGCAAACATTTTCAATGCTTCTTATAATTCGGGGACAGTGCCAGAGGACTGGAAGCTGGCTAACATTACACTGCTCTTCAAGAAAGGGTCTAAAGGGAGTGCGGGAAATTATAGACCTGTGAGTCTAACTTCAGTGGTTTGCAAAATTTTTGAAACATTGATGAAAATTAAGATAGTAAATTTTCTAGAGACTAATAATCTATTGACTAGTTTTCAGTACGGTTTCAGGAAAGGTAAATCTTGTGCAACTAATTTATTACATTTCTATGACAAAGTTACCATGGCTTTGGACAATAAGAAGCCTGTAGATGTTGTTTACATTGATTTTCAAAAAGCTTTCGATAAGGTACTGCATGTTGCTCTAGTTAGCAAATTAGCTGATATAGGAATAGGAGGGAAAACTTTCATTTGGGTAAAAAAACTGGCTGACCGGAAGGAAACAAAGAGTAGTTGTAAGGGGAAATTATTCTAATTGGAGTGAGGTCTTAAGCGGGGTTCCTCAAGGATCAGTGTTAGGGCCTGTTTTGTTCATTGTCTTTATGAACGATATTCACAAAAATATTTCTGGGAACATGAATTGTTTTGCTGATGATGTCAAAGTTATGGGGACTGTAGAAAATGAAGAACAAGCAAATCAGCTGCAAGAGAATCTAGATCATATTACGGAGTGGGCTGATAAATGGGGTATGGCTGTTAATGTTGGGAAATGTCAAGTGCTACATTTAGGGCATGGAAATAAGTGTACAAGTTATTATTTACAAGGTTCAGTCATTAGTCAGGCAGACAAAGTTACTGATCTGGGGGTCTTAATAAGTCAGGATTTAAAGTTTAGCCAACAGTGCAGCATTGCTAGCAACAAAACCAATAAGATGCTTGGGTTTATCAATAGATCTATTTCAAACAAATCTAAAGAAGTTCTTCTGCCCTTATATAGAAGTTTGGTAAGACCCCATTAGGAGTATGCTGTTCATTTTTGGTCTCCTTCTCTTAAGAAAGACATTAATGTATTGGAAAGGGTTCAAAGGCGCGCTACAAGGCTAATAAGTGGACTTTCGCACTTAGATTATGATTCCAGGCTTAGAAGGCTTAAAATGTACAGTCTTGAGCAAAAAAGAGACCGAGGGGACATGATTCAGCTGTTTAAATTTATTAAAACAAAAGATGTTACAGAGCTAAAGTTTAGCACTGAAAACAGGACAAGGGGTCATTGTTTTGAGCTATTTAAATCTCAGGCTAACATGGATATTAGGAAGAATTATTATTTTAGCAGGGTAGTGGAACCTTAGAACAGCTTACCGGAAGAGGTGGTAATGAGCAAGGGAGTAGACAGTTTTAAGAGGGCCTTTGATCTTCACTGGGGATTGTAAATTGACTAGGACCAGTCTAGCTGGGCCCAGAGCCTGTTGCTGGTCGTCACTTTTGTATTTGTATAAGTTTCATTTCCAGTTTATACATAAAAATGTAGCCAAAATAAGGTAAAACAAAATATTTTCCCCTTAATTTGTTTACTATTGTGCTATTTAATTTACAGTGTTGCAAGATTATGTGAGAAGTAATCGATTCGGCTACCCTTTGCCGTAGATGACGATCTGAAATTTTATTGCTGTCTAATCTTTGAGAGACTTGGCAAAAATTGAGAAAGTAGCCTTTATTTTCTGGATGATTGAAATAATCAGCTTTTAGGACAAAAAGATGTTTAAAAGCAACACAAACTGAAATCAAGAGAGAAAGTGTGTCTGTGACAAATAAACTTAATGAAGTTTTAAGATGCAATAAAATATGTAAGCGGTCAAAAATAACTTCCCTTTTCGAAGTATTTTAATAGAATTCATTATCTGTAAAGATGTTTTTATATAGTACTAATGGTTAATTTTATTCAAACAATAAGTTATAGTCTATCCATTATGCACTATTACTGAAAAAAAAAAAAAAACTATTCTTCTGAAGGCTAGGAAAAGAACTTCTGATAACTCAAACTACCGATTACTTGAAGGTTTTTGCAGGTGCCCTGAGTCTTGCAGTTATCAAGAGTTGACTGCATTTATTTTATTTTTTGCATTTTTTTTTTCTATTGCTTGAACACAACTCATAGTCTCTAGATTTAAATACAAAACCTCCACATCTGAAAACCTGCCTTTCTCGAATTTTTTTTTCTGAACCCTTGACGTTCAAGATAGATAGGTTCAACTGTGTATCATTAACTACAAACCAGTTCTGTATACAAGGGGAGGGTCATGAACTCCCCCCCCCCTTAAACCAACGACAACAATATCCGTCCACATTGTGTTCAAACACTTTATGCATAAAATGTAAACAATTACAGTATCTTTTCTATTCATTAAAAATCGGTGAGAAAGTTAATACAATATGATCCCGAAAAGGAGCCAGGGGTCTGTCCAGAATTTTTCACAGGGTCCATTTTTTGTGAAAAATAAAATAATTTTGTGAAAAATCAAATAATTTCGCAAAAAAATTTTTTTTTGTTTTTGTTAAATCAAAATTTTAGAATTTAGAGCGGGCACAAACTGCATCATTTGAACTTAAAGTAGTGTTTTCCTCTTCTATGTTGAGAATATCATTCTGGGGTGTTTTTCTAGTATTTGGCGGGGGGGGGGGGGCATCGCTCCCTCAAGTAGCAATATTTATCTCCATTCTACTTTATGTTAAATTATACTAGAAATATTTCTGTACAGCATTTAAAATAATTGTAACAAATAAATAAATAAAATTCAGACGAGGGTTCAGCATATCACTTTTTGACCCAAGACACTCTTAAAAAGCACAGAATTTCGTTTAAAACTTATAAATTCCATGATTTTAACAAAAATAAAAAGATTTTATTTGTTCACTTCTTAACAATGCGTTATTAAACATCAAAAATTCAAAAAATCGGATTCCCATAGCGGATGCAAACAGATCGCAATTCTCAAAGTGAAGGCATCAAAGGTATAAAAACGGCTTGTAAAAGAAATATTTTTGATTAAATTATTTTTAAATTGCATTTTACAGTCCCATGATAAACATATCATTAATATCTGTGGACACAGTTGAAGCAAAAATAAAATTAAACCATCGATTCAGCATTTTAATTTTTGACTCATAAAGAAAATGGAATTTTGTTTTAAAAACTTGAAATGCGTGTTCTAACAAAAATAAAGACTTTTCATTTATTTGCATCCTAAGAAAGCGAAGTTAGCTTGAAAAAAGAACAAAATATGATTCTTATATCGGATGTTAAAAGATTATATTTTTCAAAATGTAGACATCTAAAGAAAAAAAACGGCAAGTAAAACAGTTTATTTAAAGTTAATCATCCTTGTTAGCATCAAAAAATCAAACCCATATAATTTTCTCCCAAAATAACAGTTAAACATCGTACAGCACCATAAAAACGCAAATATTGACTAGCTGGTAAAATTATGAGAATATTTTCTAATCAAGTCATTATAAAGGTTTAACGCCAGATGCTAAATGGTGATAATTTTAAAGTTGGTAACCCTATCTAAAGCGATCATATTTTTTCCCCACCCTTACTATCCCTTTGCAGTTCTAAGTTAATTTCGCTGATATATATATAATTATCATAGGCGGATTTAGGACTGAGTTCTTGGGGGGGGGGGGGGGAGGGCAGGATTTTTTTTTATATTTTAAGCAACATTTTTATTGCCCCCCCCCACTCCCATGTTTTTGTCTGTTTCCTGTGATGCATAAGTCCATTCTTTCCTTTTTTCTGTCGATTTCATTAATGTGTGTTTTCACGCTGTCCTTTTTGAATGGATATTAAGAGAGGGAGCTGGTATCAAGAGAGTGATGCAGGGCTCCCTTTTAAGTGGGAAATCGAGTATCTTCAATTTTAGGGGGCCGGAGGTTTCTCACTTGGAGGAAATTTTGTAAAATGGATATAAAATTCTGCATTTTAAAGCCTTATAGAGGTTACTTGGACAGACATTGAAATTGATAACTAGATTATACAGTTGTACAGTATTGTTCAAACTTTGTCAGAAACAGCCATTTTAAGTTTGAAAGAAAAAATAAACTATAGATTTCTCATTACAACAACCTTTTTTTAATTATAAGTAGAGTGCAGAAAACGAAAAGGAATAGAGGTAGTGTATCATTTTCTCCCCTGGCTAAACAGATTAATAATATGCAGTAGAAGTAATTGGAGCCAATTTTGCTTAGGATTTTCGAAGACTTATCTAATTATTTTCAAGGACTCTAGAATAAATAAAATTATTTAACGCACTTCATTTGTACTTTCCTGTCTCTGATATTTTAGTACTTGATTGTAAATTTTTACAGTCCTGTTATAACTTTGTGAGAAATAGCTATTTTAAATTTAAAAGAAAAAAGAAACCATAGATTTCTCATGACAGCAACTTTTCTTCAGTTGCAAGTGGGGCAGAAAATGAAGTGGGGGCGGGGTGAGTCCCCCCCCCCTTTGCTTTAGGTTCTAATTTGTTAAAATAATCGTCAATTATTATAAGTGTTGCAGCTTAATGTAAAGCTCATTTAGCCTATATTTTCATTCATATACTTGCCCAAATGGTTTTCAGTCCAAAATAGTGAATTAAGACATATTTTTAGCACCCCAGTGACAACTGTACTATTTGTATTTAATGTTCTTTTTTTTCCTTTTCTTTTCACCCATCAGAAAAGGACATTCGTTTTTCTCTTCATTTTCATTGAACTATTCAAAAAAGAAAACGTCATGACTTTTTTGTTTTAAGATTTTGAAAGATATGTTGTTACTATATAATGTCCTCCCAAAACTGGGGGGCATTGCCCCCTTTGCCCCCCTATAAATCCACCCATACCCTTCTGAACTGTTCAAAAAAGAAAAAAAAAATTTTTTTTTAAATTTTGGGAGAATGTGTTGTTACTACATAAAGTCCTCCCAAAACTGGGGGGGGGGGGGCATTGCCCTCCTCCGCCCCCCCATAATCGGCCCATGATAATTATTGCTTAATAAATCATCAGAGGGAGAAAAGTGCTTACCAATGCCTTTTCAGAAAAGTTTACAACAACACCGCTGCTAATTAGCTGTGATAAAATAAACAAAATTATTTAAAACCAAATGTATTTTCAGTTGTTAATTTCTTTCCAAGAAACAAGCAACAAGCATTAAATTTATTTGGCAGTAGCAATTTATCGCTTGAAGTAGCATCACAAGAGTGCCGATTTTTTTTCTTTGCAAAATTAGCAGATTTTGTATAGCTGATCCCTCTAATTTGACTTCAAAAAAGGTTTCAAAAATTATTGGTTTAATATGCATTTTTTTGCTTTCAGATTTGCTCTTTCAATAAACAATTTGTGAAAGATCCGTTCTTGTTTATCAGAGTTTTATGAAGGGTTCGTTTTGGTTGATCGGGATTTTGTGAAAGGTCCGTTTTGGTTGATCGGATTTTTGTGAAGGGTCTGTCAACGAAGCCAAATATCCTCTGGCCAGACCCCTGGGAGCAGTACTTTGATAATGTCAATTGGTTAATGTGTTTGCCAAAGACAAAGCATTTTTTTAAAGCAAATCTAATATTGATCTTGGCATTGATTTAAATTAACTAACCAGTATAATGTGCACATTATAAATTTTTTCAGTACAAATGATTTTTTGTGCTTTTGAGGCACTTAATGAGTCTTGACAAAAAAAATTTTTATATGCTTTATAAACATTAGTAAGCTAAACTTTCAACTCAGACTATGAGGAAAATCGATAAAGTCACTAGAAATTTTGGATGCAATGACAAAATATTTTTTTGGAGAGTTGAAATTTTAACTGAATAACAAACTTGAAAGCAATCATTTCCAAAGAGGGTTAAAAACTGGAATTTTAGACTTTAGCTTCAACATTATACAACACAATAAGACACATAAACTTTCCTAAGGTACTGTCAAGTCTGCAGAACCTACAAATCATTATTTTTCAAGTACAAACATTTTTAAGAAAGTTGATACTATATATTATGACACCAAAAATTTCTTTACATTTGAATGTACCACAACTAAAAGCCAATGTTGAAAATTTCTGGCGTAAATATATTATGCATAAAAATATCACTCCCATGCAAATGGATTTAAGCAAGTACCTCTTACATATATAAAAGAGATGAGCAACATTTTGGAAAAAACAGTACTTCATTGCAAAGTCAACATTATTAAAATTAATTAGATAAATATTACAATTTTAAGAACTCTAAACACTTCAAGCACCTGTTTGACATGACAAGATCAAAAAAAAAAAAGAAAAAAAAAGGAAACTTTTATTTAGAACAAAAAATCATGAAAAATAACTATTATACTCATGATCTCACATCACAACTGCAAAGGAAATAAAAAAAAATTACCAGTTCCAAGAAGGGAATTTTAGAAGTGTCCCAGATTTCTATCGAAGAATCTGCCCTAAAAACAAATGATACCAATTAATGATTTTGAGCAATTTGTATCAAAATGGAGTCAAAATTCTGTTCATTTTTCAGAAAACTTCATTAGGAAATGGAACATTTACATCAATTTATATGCAGAAGGAAAAAATAACCATCAAACTTATGAAATGCGATGCATGCAAAATAATACTAATTTTGTACAAACTACCTTGAGACTGCAAGACGTGATGAAAAAGAATCATATGCTAAGTAGCGAATAGCTTGAGGTTTCGGTTCAAAAAAATTAATTACATGAACCCTACAATTCAGCTTTCTTGCGGAAGACATCCTCTTTCCGACTCAAAAGCGTTACCATGTGCACTGCGGGCTCTTTCTAAACGCAAAAATGCAGCGGAGGAAAAAATTCGCCAAGAAATATATGAACTGAAAATCTTGAAAACAGATAAATGAAATGTTTCCGAATTACGAGATTTTTTTTTTTTTTTAAGAATACTTAGAGAGTTTTTATTTTATCACAGTAGTCAAAAAAAATTGAACAATAATCCTTTCCTTCTGACAATTTCAGCTAGTCGATAGTTTTTGGCGTTAATTTGGCGAAAGTTGAAAAATTGCCAAGAATCTCATATGAATTTTCACTGCTCATAATGTTTTATAAAAACGTAAACAAACATCAAAAGCAATTCTTCTTCTTGAAGAAATTATGGAGTTAAAATTCAAGGGAGACTAAGGGCACACATTAAATTGCACAAAAATTGCAGATTACTGAAAACACGTGTTTCCGAGTTACAAGAAAACTCTTTTCCAAATTTATTATAATTTGTGCTAACTGTTGCATGCTACCAGTGGCAAATCTAGGGGGGCGGCCCTAATCGCAACTCCAACGAACTATAGGGGGCACTGCAGTCACTGTCTAATGGCGGACGAAAAAGCTTAAGCAAACGCACGCCATAGCGTAGAAAATGCTAATAAACCTAGTAATTTTTGTTTATATGCATGATTTTTTTTTTTATTTATTCTTTTTAAATCAATTTTCAAAGTCTTATGGATATTCTGGCCCATGTAAAAAGAAATGAGAATTCAAGAAGCATTACTAAACATTAGAAATTGATACAAATTTCGTAGTTCGTAGTTGTAAGCATCAGCCATTTCCACGATGTCGATTTCAAAATTTATCAATTCTTGATGAAACTACATTTTTATTGTAGCCATATGAACACTATAAATATTTCATGTAAATAAACCTTTGTTTATCAGTGTTATCAAAAGAGGAAGATGAAAGATCTTTGTTTTGTTTGGCTAGCGCTAATTGTTTTACATTCGGTTTCGTATGTTTCTAATTTCTGAGTTATGATTTAATTCTGTCATGCATCATCAATAAAATTCTCCCGGATACATGGCGGTAGTTTTCTTTTTAATTCATCTTCCATTATTTCTTTAAACTTATCGAATTCTGTTATCTTTCTACCATTTTAATCCACACATGATAAAAAATAAAAATGGTTTACAACTGACATGCAAAATCTCGCCAAGCAAGCCTTTGCTCGCACAATACTAAAACTATAACCCTAAACTATAATCGCACTATTTTGGCGATGAAAATTCTCAGCGTTAAACATTTTTCATTCCGTTCTACGATAATACTACATACAATCCTTCTTTTGAGCTTAAGATGAAAAAAAATCTGTGACCTACTTCCCCCAATTAATTCTAATTTGAATTCCGAAACTTTGAATTCAAATTATGTTTTTCGCAATCACGAGTTGCGACAAGACCCTACTGATTAGAGTTATTGTTTCTAGAAACGGCTCCTCTCCCCTCCCCCCCCCCAAGCATGTCCCTCCTCCTGGGTGGTTACGTGTCTATAGTTGTGTGTGTAGGCTTACGTGAGTGCACGTAGGCGTGTGTATGTGTGTAAAGGCGTGCGCACGTACGGGAGTGTATATGACATGGACGCCACCGCCCAGCAAAAGTGGATTCCGGTGGACAGTGCTTAGGACCAGCCGCGCCGCCGCCGGTGGACGGTGGTGCTGCAGCCCTGGTCCAAGCTGAAAAAGGAACCGTAACGTCAAGGACTGTCAAAGTGAGAACAATAAGCAATCGTGATTGCTCGATAAAACGTATTCTTACAAATTCACACAAAACAATAAAAAAAAAATTTACCTTGTATAAAGTTATCCTCTTCCAAAAAAAAAAAAAAAATGCTTCGAATAGACTTGCAAATGCGAAGTTCGTTAATCCAGAGTTCTTCCTTGTTTAGGATTTCACGCCATTTACGACAGTCAACTCACTTTTTAGAGGGAAATAATAAAGACTAACATTATTTTGAGGAGCTCGAGAATAGCATTAAGGGAAAAAACACTTTCTGTTGCTGAAAGCAATCCAAGACACATCGAATGCGTTAATAAATACTCATAACAAACTGCCTATGTTTACCAAAGAGTTCTATAATAGGGTAGAGGAACGACTCGTATACTGCTTCCATTGGCCGCCATGACCAAGCACGGAGACCGGTTTGAGAGAGATTAGAGTGGCAAGAACGGTAGTTTCGTTATGAAACGTACTGCGGCGATAAATGTTTTTTACTGCGTCAAATTGCTGATATTTTTCCTCAAATGCAATTTCAAATGGAAATAACGATGGAATCTGTTGGGAATGTTTGTCAAATAACTTGAGGTTAAACTGTATAACAAGTTTTAATGAATGATGTATAAAAACATAATGCACTGACAGAATACAGTGATTTTCAACAGATAAATCGGGAACTTTTTAATCAATGCTCAAGAACAACAAAAAACTCTACATATTTTATTAAACAGATTATAAAATATTGTTTAAATTGTTGGATCTTACTTCATAACAGGGTTGATAAAAATCAGGATTTTTAAATATATATATATATATATATATATATATATATAAAGACTCAGATTTTTTTATTTAAATCGGATTTTTTTGATTTAAATAGAATTTTTGAAATTTAAATTTATTTAAATATAGTATTTGATATTAACAAGTTAAAATGCCCAAGTTAGATGTTAAATTAGATAATTCTTTTCCTATATATTGTTAAAAATTCATAAAATCTAAGTTTGAGTAATTCAGAAATCAGTAAAAAATAATTACACATCAGAGCTTGATAAAATCTTGCTACAATATAAAGTCCCATATCCATATGGGTGTATTTCCCAGACATTTTTTTACAATCAAAATAAATAACACCTTCCTTTTTTCTAAGAAAAAAAAGGAAATATTATGGAATTACATAAACTGAGAGAGAATAAAAATAGCGCAGAACATTGAATTATTTTCCTTTTTTTTTTTTTTTTTGGAAAAATAACACCTGAAATAAAATGCACGAAGAAAAAAAGGAAACCATACACTTCTTGTATTTTAAATATTTTAATAAAACTCATCGAAGACTGAAAAGAAGACTGTTTTTCAGAATTCTTATCTTATATGACGCATGCATATTTTTTTTCACTGTTTTGACTTACTGTAAGTTGAGGAGGATTCTATGTTTATTTTTTAGTGAATAAGTAAATAGCTTAACTAGGGTGGTTCAAAAATACATGTTAAAAAAAAAAGTTTCTCCTAGATAACAGGACACCCGTCAATATTTTTAGATTTGTGGATAGTAATATACCGGAAGAATTGTGACTTCTTATTTCAACTGAAAGAGGGTGCTCAACTCCCTCCCCCAAACATCGTAAGTATGGGGAGGGGGGCGTTAAAAATTACATTGAACTGAAAAAACAATGCTACATATTATGATATACAAAAGTAATATGCATATACATTGCAAAAAAAAAAAAAAAAATATTTACAAAGACACAGCTGGGAAAATTAAATGTTTCCAAATTTGTGACATTTTCCATGCTACGACTAATGTTAAATGGAGCACCCTCTTAAAATTTGAGTAAGAAACTAAAACTTTTACAGCATAATGCTATTTGTAAGTCTTTAAAAAATATATTTTGCGAATTCTTTCTTTTTTAATGTTAATTGCTACTATGATTTTTTTTAAATATTTTTCTTGGGTTTCAATTAAATTTATTTAATAACAATATGATTTTTTTTTGTTTCTTTTAGTAAGAGTACTTATAACTAATGTTTGTTTGTTCATTGTTTTTCTAATAAAAATACTCTGAACTTCATGTCCATCAAACTCGCCTTTTGAACTTTTAAAAATTTTATCTTTAAAAATCATGATTTTTGCGAATCAATGATTTTTTTTTTTTTTAAATCAACTGATTTAAATCACTCAACCCTGCTTCATAAGAAAAAAAGAAATAAAACTTTTATGCATCATTTTTTTTATTCACAATGTCACATTTATTTTTAACAAAACAAACAATCTGTAAGATGATCCTCTAATTTTAATAACATGAAACAAATTTATTTGCACTATTTATTACTTCTGTATGTTGTATCCAACAAGAATACTGTGTTGCCTTTGAGTAAACTTCGGACAGATTTACTAAATCACATCATCAATAAAAAGTTAATTCCACATATTTCACTAGCCATCTGTTATCATAGAGTTCGATAATAGTTTGAAACATATTTTTATTAAATGCAAAATTATTCATTTTTGTAAACACTAACACAAGCATGAATAAAGTTTTTTTTAATTGCTCATCTAAAAATGTTTAAACTTTGATAGAATGCGGTTGCTCTGTTTGTGCAACCATAATGAACAAGATTTCACCATTTTAAAAACATAAACAAAGGCGAAAAGCAGAATAAAAATCTTTTAGTCGACTCGAACTCAATAAAATGTTTTGTATTCTGCCACTCTAATTTTTCCCCTTACTGGAACATGGAACTGTTGCCAGATTCAGTCTCTACCCTATTATAGAACTCTTTGATGTTTACTGAACAGACAAACGTGGAACGCAATGTTTTAGTTTCTTCGGCAGTTATGTAAATTACCGCAAGGTAGCGTACTCGAGCGCTGGAGTTGCGAATTTGGGCAAAGAGCTTCAACCACATGACTTACGACGAACGGTTGACACGTTTTGCGGAAATTAGCGAAGGAAACCAGATTTCTTTCAAATTTTTGATTAATCACATTACTTATTCAGTAACGCTTTTGAGTCGGAAAGAGGATGTCTTCCGCAAGAAAGCTAAATTGTAGGGTTCATGTAGCTCTCACTTGAAGGTTTTTATTTCCCCCCGCCTTCCTCTGCAGCACCGCCGTCGACTGGCCCCACCCGATGTTGCTCCTCTAGCGAAAACGGTCTCGAGGTTGCGTCCATATCATTATACACACATGAAATTAAGATCATTTATTATTCCTTGCTGTCCCCGTCTTTTTCCCAAATTTCATCACTTTCTGACCACTCCTTCTTGGTGTTGCATTTTTCAATGTCGTATATTTATTAATAATTTAGTGTAACTTATTTATTTCTTGGGAACTTTTAAGTTAAATAGAATATACTATCAATTATATTGCAGTTTACAAACTTTTTAATTAAATATAATTTTCCCCTAGATTTTGTTGTATGGTACAATTGTATATAGCTTAAAGGACAATAATTTATAAAATTATAGGTGTAAAAATGAATGTTCTCAACATAAATTATTACAGGCTGAAGCGGTCGAGTCACACCTCATGATTCGACCAGGCCGGATGCTTCATTCAATCTCTTCTTTGTAGTGTGGTTTTTTCTACAGAGAAAAAAACACACAAAAGGTTTGTGAATCATTTCAAATTTACCATTAATATTAGGGATTCCAATCAAACTTCGAGTTTTCAGTACCAGTAACGTCTTCCTTCAGTAATGTACGCATTCATTTAAATGCAAATTTTACTGATGTTTATAACAAAGAAATTTGAAAATATTTTTACAAGATACAAGAAAAGTTTTGAATTTTAAGAACTTAAATATTAACTATATTATATTTCAATTTTCCGGGTATTGATTGGAATAATTTTTATCCTGGTAATGGCAAAGAAGAGGAATTTTTAAAAGTAATTGGTGACTGTTTCTTAGATCAAGTTATAACTCAGGGAACTCGAGAGGAGGCAATTTTGGATCTAGTTTTTTGTGACATAGGTAGTTTTGTTCAGGGGTTGAGTGTAGGGGAGCATATTGGAGATAGTGATCATAACAGCATTAGGTTCCGGGTTAAATTTGAAGTGTGCAAAGATGATAATTTTAGGTTTGTACCCAATTTCAGAAACACTGATTTTGTTGCACTTAGGCAGAGCTTGAAAGAGGTTTTTTCGTCAGGGTTGAAAAATAGCGACGTAGATCAGCAGTGGACGGAATTTAAGGATAAACTTGCTAAAACCGTTGGGGACTATGTTCCATTTAGGAGAAAAGGTGTTAATACCAAAATTTGGCCCATGTGGTTCTCCAGGGAGACTAAAGAAGCTCTTAATTATACGCATGCCACTTTTCGTAAGTTTAAAGAAACTGGGTCAGAGTGCGGAGAGGCTCCAGTATGGTAAGGCAAGGCGAAATTTTAAGTATTTGGTACGGATTCAGAAAAGGGAATTGGAGCAAAGGCTGGCAGATGACATTGATGGGAACCCTAAGAGGTTTTTTGCTTACGCTAATTCTGGGAAAGCTCGAAACAGTCAAATTGGGCCTTTGGTTGATGAGTATGGAAATTTAATCCAAAACGATAGGGATATTGCAAATGTTCTGAATAACTTTTTTTCCAGTGTGTTTAACGATAACTGTATCTCAACAGTTGACACTAACAAGACACAAGCTATTATACAGCTTGAGGATTTTGTATTTTCCAGGGAGGAGGTTTTATTTCATTTGAAAAAGATTAAAGCAACTAAAGCTCCGGGACCAGATAATATTTATCCAAAAATTTTAGTTGAATGTGCAGAGGAATTAGTGGATGTTATTTTGAATATTTTCAATGCTTCTTATAACTCGGGGACGGTGCCAGAGGACTGAAAGCTGGCTAACATAACGCCACTCTTCAAGAAGGGGTCTAAAGGTCTTGCTGGGAATTATAGACCTGTAAGTTTGACTTCGGTGATTTGTAAGATTTTCGAAACTTTGATCAAAATTAAGATGATGATGTTCTTAGAGACTAATAGTCTGTTGACTAGTTTGCAGTATGGTTTCAGGAAAGGTAAATCCTGTAGACTAATTTATTGCATTTCTACGACAAGGTTACCTCAGCTTTAGATAACAAAAAATGTGTGGATGTTGTTTATATTGACTTTCAAAAAGCTTTTGACAAGGTACCGCATGTTGCTCTTCTCAGCAAATTAGCTGACATTGGAATAGGAGGAAAAACTTTACTTTGGGTTAGAAATTGGCTTACTGGTAGGAAGCAAAGAGTAGTTGTGAGAGGAAATCATTCTAATTGGAGTGATGTTTTAAGTGGGGTTCCTCAGGGATCAGTTTTAGGGCCTCTTTTGTTTATTATATTTATGAATGACATCAATGAAAATATTTCTGGAAGCATGAATTGTTTTGCTGACGATGTAAAAGTTATGGGGATTGTCGAAAATGAAGAACAAGTAAAACAGCTGCAAGAGGATTTAGATCATATTACTAAGTAGGCAGATAAATGGGGTATGGCAGTTAATGTAGGGAAATGTCAAGTGCTACACTTAGGTCATGGGAATAAGCGTATGAGATATCATTTACAGGGTTCAGTCATAAATCAGGCAGAAAATGTTATGGATCTGGGTGTCTTTATAAATCAGGACTTCAAGTTTAGTCAACAGTGCAGTATTGCTAGTAACAAAGCCAACAAAATGCTTGGGTTCATCAAGAGATCTATTTCAAACAAATCTAAGAAAGTTCTTTTGCCTTTATATAGGAGTTTAGTAAGACCTCATTTGGAGTATGCTGTTCAGTTTTGGTCGCCTTATCTGAAGAAAGATATTTTCGTATTGGAAAGGGTTCAAAGAAGGGTAACTAAATTAGTAAGGGGACTCTCAGATTTAGATTATGATACCAGACTTAATAGGCTTAACATGTATAGCCTGGAGCAAAGGAGAGTCAGAGGGGACATGATTCAGTTATTTAAATTTATCAAAATGAAAGATGTAAATGGATTAAATTTTTGCGGGGAAAGCAGGACAAGGGGTCATTGTTTTAAGCTATTTAAATCTCAGGCTAACTTGGAAATCAGGAAAAACTACTACTTTAGCAGGGTCGTGGGCACTTGGAATAGCTTACCGGAAGAGGCGGTAATGAGCAAGGGAGTGGATAGCTTTAAGAGGGCCATTGATCTTCATTGGGGACTAATTAATTGACTAGAACCAGCCTAGCTGGGCCCAGAGCCTGTTGCTGGTCGTCACATTTGTATTTGTATTTATTTGTATAAATTATTAATTTTTGGTCACTATTCTTGCAAGCCGAAAGATAATCAAAGAACGAAATTAAGATATTTCTTCTATGGTGGAGAGGGAGAGAGAAACCAGATTCCTCTCTTCAGTTGTCATGTATCCTAAAAGTAATGTAATGTATTAGAAAAATATGGATAAAATATTTTATGTTGTGAACTGTCAATAAATAGTAAAATACTTTTATTTTCATGTAGTCGAAAATTTATACTATCAGCAGCGCAATATCATTATTTTCGTCTGAAATGTTCTTCTATTAACTTAGCAAGTTGATGAAAACTATGAAAAATAAAAATGAAATACCGAAAACTTTCTTATAATATTCGCTTTTTCGATAAAGGCATATCTTACCGGTGAAAAAAGATAGGGGGGAAAAATTCATTTTAAAATGATTCATTTGAATGAAGAACTCAAACAGCTTTGTACACGAATACATTTTAAAACCGTTTTAAGGTTAACGTTTAGGCAAAGAGAAAACATAAGAAAAGAAAAAAATATTTGATACCAATTTAAACTCTAGTGTCGATGGCGCTAAAGGAATCGAGGGTCCCCCTAAAGGGAACATAAATTTGAGAAATATTTTTCTAATGAGAGTGTCTTCAAATATTTTTTGAGAGAACCTGCAGTAACAGTACATCGTAATGCCATTTTCTACGGAAAAAAAAGAAGCAGTACTTATTACTATGAAAGAATTAAAATGGGTTTTGACGTTTTGGGGAAATTGAAAATGATGGTTAATTCGAATTACAGAATTCTTTTTGTCCGAAGACTGCTGTTCAAACAGCTGTAATTGGAAAGAAAATAACATACACTATTTGCAGGGCCAGATTCGACCTTGATCTCAAATTCTAAGAAAACATTTTCTTATAAGACCATGTGATCAAAGGAAGGAAACACAAAGCGAACTCCATAAAGATTCATCCCCCATCCCCCAGAGATTCACCCAGAAAATCCAAAAAGGGAAGATTGGGCGCCGACTATTGGGCGCCGCATATTGGGCGCCGGGAACATTGGGCGCCGAGCACTTTGGGCGCCGGGAACATTGGGCGCCGGGAACTTTGGGCGCCGAGCGTTTTGGGCACCGGGAACTTTGGGCGCCGAGCATTTTGGGCGCCGGGAACTTTGGGCGTCGAGCATTTTAGGCGCCGGGAACTTTGGGCGTCGAGCATTTTAGGCGCCGGGAACTTTGGGCGTCGAGCATTTTGGGCGCCGGGAACTTTGGGCGCCGAGCGTTTTGGGCGCCGGGAACTTTGGGCGCCGATCATTTTAGGCGCCGGGAACTTTGGGCGCCGGCAAGCGAATTTTGAAACCCTCTCAATTACAGTGCATTGGCGAAATTCGGAAGCTGCCAAAATGGTTGGCGAGAATTTCGCAGTGCTGCTCTTTGCGGAGCGCAATGCTGCTTATGCATATCGACCGATCCCAAGCGGTAATTCTGTAATCCACGCTATGGCTTGGTTTCTTCCATGCTCGATAGATGGCGCCACTACTTTTTCATGATATTTTTTTTTGCTTTCTTTTCAAAAATGTCTTGTGTCTTTTGAAGTTTTAACCATGGATAGCTTACCATCCGGCTTTACTTATTCAAATATTAATATTACAAACGATCAAAACAGAAATTTAACTTACAGAGTAAAAGAAATCTGATGAAAATGCTGCAAATGTAAGTTTTAATTTTTTTTTTCTTAATTTAATCGCGGATAATCCCGCCCGAAAAAAAAAGATGTTATTAAAGGGACAGAACAGCCGATTTAAATTATTGGAATTTAAGAATTTTATTTAAGAAATTATTTTTTTTTTGCAAAACACACGCACACACACACACACACACACACACACACACACATATATATATATATATATATATATATATATATATATATATATATATATATGCCAATGATTTTTTTTTAGTGGCGGGGTGTGATCGCTTCCTTTTTGGGGGGGGGGGGGGGACACATTCACCCTTAGTTTTATTTACCCATGTTTTGTAGCATTTTTTAAAATTAATTTTCTGTTTAGTTTGTTCTTTAACTTTTGTTGTTTTTTCCACCAGTACTTACATGATCTTTACTAAATAGCTATGTTGGGCCTTTTTTGGTTAAAGATTTTTTACATTGTATTTGTGTTTCAATAAAAATTGAATTAATTTCTCTTTTGAATGGCTTATACAGATTTAACTTAAATATGCTTGTTAATTTTATACA
Source organism: Uloborus diversus (assembly GCF_026930045.1). Taxonomy (NCBI): domain Eukaryota; kingdom Metazoa; phylum Arthropoda; class Arachnida; order Araneae; family Uloboridae; genus Uloborus; species Uloborus diversus. The sequence continues at coordinate 79,206,038 of NC_072738.1, forward strand.
CAGAACTGGTTACATCAACCGATTCCGATCCGCCAATATCAACTAATTCCGATCCGCCGGTCGAAATGCGATCCGAAAACTGCTGGAAACGACAATCCGTTTTGGAAAATTATAGGCAATTTTTTACTTTAACTTTTTGATCGCCAGAAAAAAAGTCTTTGTTCAGTAGAAATATTTTTCTAAACAATCGGGACCGAACCCCATTCGGATAATTAGAACCAGAAAATGTTCTATTTAAAAAAAATAATTGACTGTATGTGATGTTACTTAGTTGTAAAATATTTTATTGAAAATGAAATAATAAAGTAAAATTACAAAATTAAGGAATAATTATTTGAAAATGTGGGACTGATATTATACCAAAAAAATTATAATTTAAAAATGAATAAATAGAAAAATGAAATAAAAATGAATTATAAAAAAAAAAATTGTAAACAAATTTTCAGAACTTATAAAAATTCTCCCCGAAATTCAAAAAATCCCCCCTGGAATCTGAAGTAACGAGGGACATTCCCCTTCTAGAAATTGAACCCTATTTCAAACCCTGTTATATATACATTTAATTGAAAGTAACTTGCCTTTGTATTGTGATTGTCAATTTAGCAGTGCATCCTGTATGCTTTGAAAGACCATCCCCAGAAACTATTCTGCCTGTCATGCACACAGCGATAGCCGATTTTGTATTTATTAAATCTCCCTGATTTCGGATATGTTTTGTTGCAACACGCCAAGTACTTTTTGTGCACTGTGTTGCTGTAACCAGTTCTGTGTATAAAATTAACAAGCATATTTAAATTAAATCTGTATAAGCCAATCAAAAGAGAAGTTAATTCAATTTTTTTAAAAACACAAATACAATCTAAAAAATCTTTAACCAAAAAAGGTCCAACATAGCAATTAAGTAAAGAACATGTAAGTACTGGTGGAAAAAACAACAAAACCTAAAGAACAAACTAAACAGAAAATTAATTTTAAAAAATGCTACAAAACATGGGTAAATAAAACTAAGGGTGAATGTCCCCCCCCCCCAAAAGGAAGCGATCACCCCCCCACCACCACCACCAAAAAAAAAAATCATTGGCATATATATATATATATATATATATATATATATATATATATATATATGTGTGTGTGTGTCTTTGTGTTTTTCAAAAAAAAATAAATAAATAAAAAACTAGAAAGCCTATTGGAGTACTTTTGTAAAAGAGCTGTTCTGACTTACATTTCACACTATTTACATGTACTCCCCCCCCCCCCCGAATACTGCATATAATGTTATCTAATTGATATAGTTGTATCAATTAGACCGTTGATTAAAGTATTAATTACAACGTTAAATCTTTAGGCACATGAATTTTCACATTTTTTTTTTTTAAATTCCAATAATTTAAATCGGCTGTTCTGTCCCTTTAATACATCTTTTTTTTTTTCGGGATTATCCGCAATTAAATTAAGAAAAAAAATTTTAAAACTTACATTTGCAGCATTTTCATCAGTGATTTCTTTTATTCTGTAAGTTAAATTTTCGTTTTGATCGTTTGTAATATTAATATTTGAATAAGTAAAGCCGGATGATAAGCTATCCAAGGTTAAAACTTCAAAAGACACAAGACATTTTTAAAAAGAAAGCAAAAAAAAATCATGAAAAAGTAGTGGCGCCATCTATCGAGCATGGAAGAAACCAAGCCATAGCGTGGATTACAGAATTACCGCTTGGGAACGGTCAATATGCGCTGCTTATGCTCTGCTCAAGCGCCTCTGCTTGCAACCTGTGTTTGAAAACAAAGTTCATTGTAATAGTCGCGATTGTCATATAAAGTTCTGTATTTTAAAAACTCTGAACGATATTCTTGGTCTAATTAAAGAATTTTTTGAACACAATATGTATCAAGTTTTTAAATGTTGCAAATCGTGTATGGATATTAAGCTAGTTAAATTTTGTATTGAGACTTATAAATTTTGTTTACAAATGCTACTTGTGCAGTCGTGAAAGCTTGGCTTCATCTTCATACGTTATGGCTTTCATATTTTAACTCGTATTATATTTAAAATCCTTGAAACTTATGTTTTGTCACATACAATCTTATTTTGTGAAACAACCACGAATTTTGTTAGCGTTACTAAAAAGTTGTTATATTGTTGACTAATATAATGTAAAAAATAGATGAATTTTTTAGTATATATTTGACATTTCTTTTAATTCAGTATTGATTCAATGTATTTTAATTCGTTAATATACTTCAGTTTGATACTTCTGTGTGTTGAAGTTATGCATAATTCAAATTGTAGACGATATTCCTTTTATATTTTCCGAAAAATATTAAAATGCATTTTACTTATGAGTTAAAAGCTAGTCGGGTTGTGGAACAGTCAAAAAATATTAAGAATTTTTCCTACCTTTCTTGCAATCCTACTGGTGATTAAAAAGTTACAGTTGAAAATAAAGAATGATAACGGAATATCATATCAATTTATTTTAAATACTAATAAAATCTCGGTTGTGTTTCTTTAAAAAAAAAAAACCTATATTGTCCCCTCAAAGCAACAGTAAGATATCTTAGTGTTATATCTGTGATTAGGTATGTTACTGTTGTTCTGAAGCTATGATGTATTTTGGTTTTGCATTAAAAAAATCCGAGTTTAGACCAAAATATCTAGGACAGCATCAAGACAAGTAAAAAAAAAAATTCTAAAGATGGAATGGCAGATCTACCATGTTGCAATTTTAAGGGGCTCCCAGGAACATAAGGCTATAAAGATGATTCAAAATTGCAGCCTTTTTTTTCTTTTTTTTTACTTAGGTCTATGATAGACAAAAACTTAATAAACTTTTTAGAAATATCAATATTTTGAAATTTACCAAACTAAACAATGAGATGGGCAGGTCATTTCTCAAGAATGGAAAATGACAGAGCTGCGTTGACGGTCTTTAGTGCGGTCCCATTTGGACAGCGACCAATGGGTAGACCAAAAACAAGATAGGTCGACTGTGTGGACACTGATTTTGATTTCATTAAAATCAAAAACTGGAGGTCAACGACAAAGAGGAGGACAGCCTGGCGGGATCTCCTGAAATAGGCCAAGGCTCGCAATGGGCTATGCAGCCAATTATGATGATAATTACAGACAAAGGGGTCCCCAAAAATATATTTCAATGGGCCTCTTAAACCCATAAATCAGCCACTGAAAACTAATCTTCTTGTAACTCTGAAGTAATTTGAAGTGAATATTTACCAAATACTTGAACTACCTATAATCTGTGAAAAGGTAATTGTTTCTTATTCACAGTAATTATTACAATTGGCTAAAATCACATTGGTTTGCTTAAGACATGAATAAGTACAGAAACTCTTAATTTCTTAGTATTCCTGAACTGCTAATACTTCGTATAAGCAGGCTTGTCATTTCGAATTTTTAAAGGATTTGATGGGTGGGAGAGGGTGTTTACTCAATGCAAATTTTATTGCAGGAACTACAACCCCTTATATGTAACATTAATTTCTCAAAGCTAGGGGTGAGGCAATTGACCCTCCTAAATGACAGGCCTGCTTATAGGAAGTTTAAATTTCGACGGGGTCAACAAGAGGCCATGTCTGTCTGGTGTAAACCTAACCGGCACCTTCGTAATGCTGTGATTAGGATTTGCGTAGCCTTCACAATATTCCCAGGTTAGGTTTGCCCGAACTATAGTGGGCCTAGCTTGGAATCCAAGTGATATGTTTATGGAGGGCTGGCAAGCCCTAGCTGACAAGGAGTCTACAGTGACTCCCAACTTTTAAAGAAAATTACATTGTTGTAGAAAAACATGTATGGAACAATTCAGCAGTAAGTTATCCAGGGCTAAGGTAGATATGCAATATACCGACAGCCTGTTTATGACATCCAGAGACTACAGTTTCGTCATTGTTATAGACTCATCAGTTTGGAACAGTCAATAACTAAGCTGGAGGCGGATGTCATCTCATTGATGCTTAGAGTGCCAACAGACTGGTAGCTAAATTAAAATTAACACACCAGCGAGAGTCCCCAGCAATGGTGCAGTTCAACTCGTCAATTGAAAGCAAAGCATGGGTATAAAGCAGTTTACCACCTTTTAGCCAGGGCTAAGGTAGAACTACAGGCAACATACGGAAGTCATCGCATTCAAGCTGAATGAGTCTCGTATCTGCCTCTCAAGCTCGGTTCTTGAATATTTCAGACTGATGAGCCCATAACAAGGATGAAACTGCAGTCTCTGGATATCATGACTGGGATATCAGTATATTGCATATGAAGTTCTGCCCTAGCCCAGTCTTAAGGACGGTAGCTTTCTACTTTATACCCATGCATTGCCTTCGATTGTTTAGTTGAAGCACACCACTGCTGTGAACCCTTGTGATTTGCTCAATTAAATTTAGTTACCGGTTTGTTGGCACTCTTAGCTTCAATGAGATGACATCTGCCTTCAGCTTGGTGATTGACCATTCCAGACTGATCAGTCCATAACAAGGATGAAATTGCAGTCTCTGGATGTCATACACGCATAATTGACAAATGTGTAAAAAAAAATGTTTTTCTTCAAATCTTGCTCATAATCATCATTAACTTTCAAATTGGAAGCAGCAATCAAACAAAATGTTAAGTTCCTGTCTTGAATCTTGAAAGATATGTGGGCCTTTCTTGTAGTTTTCTCAATTTTTTTTGCTGCCGTATCACTTTGATCTGTTTGATTCTTATTTCACTGTTAATTAGCAATTGCAAAAAGTTTATTTCGAAGCAACTATCATTAAATGAAATACACTTACTAGCAGCAAGTTTACCAATCAGACAGGTCATTCATAAGGGCGTAAGGATTGGTAGGGGCACCATGGGCTTTCACAACCCTTTGCACTGAATCTTATTCAGCTCCATATTCTGCACAAAGTATGAAGTTGAGAAGACGATTGAATGTCGTGGAGAAGCGTGCCATATCTTGCGCTCACTTAGGCTTCAGATCTGGCCCTTTCCCCAATTTTCCTTCCACTTCCACAGAGCCATGAATTCAAAATTAATTATAATGCAAGAATAATTAACTGCAAGCTCCTTCTGCAAACTTATACGGATTGCTTTGAATCTAAAAAAGAAATACATGGGTGACTCACAAGTTGTAGGATGCTTACTTTGGCTTAAGAGCCTCCCTCCCCCTTTCCCCCGACTACCAATCACTTCTGAAGTGCTCCAAATTCAGAGTTAATTACAATACAATATGAATAGCAACCCCTTCTGCAAGTTTTCGTAATTGCTTCACATGCCATGAATGTAAGGGAAAAAAACGGAAACGAACAAGTTCAAAGGGTGCAAGAATGCACTAGCTAAGGGCACTCATTTTGGCTCCCCTCCCTCCTCTAACTTACCTATCACAGGTGCTATGAATTCAAAGTCAATTATACAATATTTGCTGTAAACTCCTTTGATAGGGAACATTTTAATATAATTAAGATTTTGATGCAATCTGCAAATTGTTATCAATTATCAGTTCATTCAGGCAAAATTAACAAGGCCAAAAAAAAAAAAAAAATTTTTTTTGGAGCTCTGAATATATTATTATCATTAGCATACAAATGAACTCACACCTATTAGACTATAATGATTTAGTACAGTTAAGGAGTGACACAAGCTCGGAGCATAAAACATTCGAAATGGAACAGCTCGTTCCTGGGGCCAATGACTACTGATTGCGAGTAGTTGGTGGTAGCCAAACGTGTCATTTCAAATTTTTCTAGGAAATGGGAGGGGGGGGAGTGTGCAAAGGCTGACACATGTCGCTCAAATTCTCACGAGCCCCACAGAGCATAGGAGCAGTGACTCAACATCTTCCCACCCATCCTTTCCCCTTTTTATTTTTTTTATATAAAACTAAAAACTGAGACAGATGAAGGTGAAATTACAAATTAAATGAAAAGGATTATATTCTTTCCGGAGATAAAATGCATTTCTTAGATCATTAAATTGTAGTATTTTTTACAGATTTTCTCACGACATTTTTATTGTTAAAAAACTTTATGAACTAACCAAAATCTTCAACATATTGTTCAGAGAAAAACAATAAATTAAAACATCAACAACATAAGAGAAGTACACTCAGATCGTTTTTCAGTTACTTTTCTCAAGAATACAAAAAAAATCAACAGTCAAAGAAACTCATTTTGAAACAGCATGTATTATCTACCACGTTAAAATCTGTTCTGCAATTGGTTTTGTTCGGCGATCCTAACTGGTTGACCACTGAGTAACCGGTCGCTAACCGCTGCGTTCAATCATCAACCGGTTACCGTATTAATATGTTGATTAGTTGGTTGAAGCACGTGATCATTAGATGTCACGTGATCGAATCGAATCACCGGTAGCTACCAGCTGAGCTCGTCGAACGCAAGCATTCCTTTTTTTCGACGAACCTCACCGGTCAACCGGTTACTAACCGCAGCGTTCTATGATCAATCGGTTACCATTCTAAGCAGTTGATTAGAGCAAGTGATCATTAGCTGTCACGTGATTAACTAACCGGTATCTACCGTAACGTAAGCATTGAGAGCGTTTCAAAATTCGCCGCCGGGAACATTGGGTGCTGAGCATTTTGGACGCCGGAAACATTGGGCGCCGAGCATTTTAGGCCCCGGGAATACTGGGCACAATATGCTCGGCGCCCAAAGTTCCCGGCTTCCAAAATGCTCGGCGCCCAAAGTTCCCGGTGCCCGAAGTGCTCGGCGCCCAATGTTCCCGGCTCCCAGTCTTCCTAGACCGCAGAAAATCACCCCCATCCAAGTATTCAGAAAAATGAGTTTTGTTTAGGAGGTGGGGAGTAAGATACAGAAAATAAGAAAAAGAAGAAGAGGGCAAAAAAGGTCAGAAAATAAACAGACAGCGAACAGTGTGGGAATCAACTGACTTTCAGATGGTTCCTCAAATGTTATAGATAAGGCAGTTTTTGCTGGACAAGGGGTGACATTTTCTGTTCGTTTTCTTGGTAGATCAGCAGCTCTATTTTGGTTCAAAATCTTTTCTTCTTCTTTTTTTTTTGTCACAAATGAGTAAGACCGGAATTTTTCGTACGCGCATTCATTATTCTCAAATATTGAGGAGGACGCGTCTTTCCTGTTCCCCGGGCCAACGAGACGCAGGCTTCGTTTTTATCTGATTTATAGCGTCACCTATTCGCAACTCCAACGAACTATAGGGGGCACTGCAGTCACTGTCTAATGGCCGACTTAAAAACTAAAACAAACGCATGTGGTAACGAAGAAAATGCTAAAAGTGTTGTGATTTTTGTTCGTACGTATGATATTTTTCGCTTTATTCTTTTTAAATTAATTTTCAAAGTCTTGTGGATATTCTGGCCCACGTAGAAAGAAATGAGAATTCAAGAAGCATTACTAAACGTCAAAGATTAATGCAAACTACTTAGTTCGTAGTTCTAAGCAGCTATTTCCACGATGTTGAATTCGATATTTATCAATTCTTGATAAAACTAAATAATAATTGTGGCCTGACAAGAACAACAATTAATGCTAGAAAATTCAATATGACATTACAAATTATTATCGAAAGAAGATGATACTTCTTTGCCTTGCTTGGCTAGCGCTAATTGTTTTGCATTTGTTGCTGAGTTATTTCTCTTGAATTCCCGAATCGGTTAATTTAAAAATTTTCTGTTTCGATTTTTCTAATTTCTGAGTTACGATTTAATTATGTCAAGTTATGCAAAGCATCTACAGAATTCTTACGGATATATGGTGGTAGTTTTCTTTTCAGTTGATTGACCATTATTTCTTTTTACTTATCGAATTCTGTAATCTAACTACCATTTTATTCCACTCATGATAAAAATTAAAAATGGTTTAACTAAAAACGCGAAATCTCGCCAAGGCTACTTTGCTTGCACAATACTAAAACTGTAACCCTAAACAAATTTGGCGAAACCTTTCAGCTGAGAATAAAAGGAATAAAGTAAATTCTTTCTCGGTGAAACATTTTTCATTTTGTTCTACGATAATATATTCAAAAAAATATTTTGCATACCGTCCATTCCAACTAAATGCTGCTGTAAAAGATGGTTAGTTAAATTAATTTATGATTAAAAAAAAACTCATATTCTTACAAATTCATACAAAACAATAAAAATTTTTACCTTGTATAACGTTATCCAAGTTTGTTAATCCAGTTTTCGCTTTCACCATCTTTAATCAACTCATATTTAGAAGGAAATAAGGAAAACTAACATTATTTTGACAAGCTCGAGAATACTACTAAGGGACGAATTAATTTCTGTAGCTGAAAGCAAACTAAGACTAATCGATTGCGTTAATAAATACTCAGAACAAACTGCCTGTGTTTACGTCAACAGACACAAGTGGAACGCAACGTGGCAATGTTTCAGTTTCATCGGCAGTTTTGTAAATCACCGCAAGGTAGCGTATTCGAGCGCTGGAGTTCCGAATATAGTTACTTTCCGTTCCCAATTATCACGTGTCGCGTTTTCCGTTATGCGTGAAAAGGTGTGGACGTAGCTCGACCGTTCAGTCATCGCTCCAGATTTCGCTCAAACGAAACAACTAAACTTAAATTATCTCTTAGTTTGAGTTTCGGTTCGCATTTCGAAATGTGAAACTGCTTGTGTGGGACATTGTTAAGTCGTAACTAGTATGAAACATCATGGGCAAGAGTTAAGGGTGTATTTTTTTTTTCTGAAATATTTTGAGTAAGGATCTGTAACATCACTTTGCAGCATGGCTTCCAATTATAAATATGATGGCAGGAAACTATGTGCAACGTCAAAATCGTCTGCTATCGCAAGCACGAAACATAGTACTTCTACTAGTGTAAAAGGAAGTGCTATTTTCCTTGGAAAAAACAAATATCGAATGAATGAAAATGTTTCTACTGGTACATCTAAATATGCTACTGGGAAAATAAAATTTGAGAGCAAAGTTGACAGTAATCGCAATTGTGTTTTTAATAGTCATTCTAAAAAACTTACGAAAACTAATGGTGATATAAAATCAACCAATGGATTAATTATGCTTCTTAAGGAAAGCGAAGTTGAAATACTTTATACTCTTTTAGGAGATAATGCATTTATTAAACTGTTAGGTAGAGATAAATACGAACCAGAATTTATGGCTGCTTTGTTAAATGTATTTGGAAAGGCTTCTGAAGCTTCACAGCCGATTAATGTTTCACGATTATTGCATGAAATATTGAGTAACCATCATTTTGTGACTCAAGTGCAATTGTACGTATTGTATTGTCATAGGAATGTTACCCATGAAATTGATTCTAAGGCTTTGGTGAGTTTTCTTAAGTTGTTAAATAAATTTCAATCTTATGAACCTTCTAATTCAGTTGATACTGTTGTGGCCATTCTACCCTCTTCTTGAATGTACTTGTGATCTTCTTTCTTCAAAAGGTGTCAACCATGCAGGAATTTAGCAATTTGCTTTCTGATGTTAAAGACCAAAAGAATTCTGTTTTTGAATTGTTCAATAATACTAAGTCTCAAGACCCACCAGACAATTTTCGCAGTTTGTCCATAATACCTACAGTTAATGACATAAAAGAGGTGAATGCATTTGTTAGACCAAATATAGTTGAAGGAAAATATGCAAATACTGAGCATTATTTAGATGTGCAGTTTCGTCTGCTTCGAGAAGATTATGTACGACCTTTGAGACTTGGTATTCAACAGTATTTACACCCTGTTAGCCACTGGGGAATTAACTTCTAAAAATCTCAAAAAAATACAAGACATAAAGTTTTACCAAGACTTCAAAGTGTTATTTCCTATTTTTGATAAAACTGGGGTACTTTATGCAGCTAGTTTTGATATTTCTTTTTCTCTCGCATTTTAATTGGGAATGTACAAAGAGGTTTATGAATGGCTCTCTTATTTGCTTCTCTGATAATAATTTTGAGTCTATAAACTTTTGCTTCTATTGCACAACGAGATATAGAGCTCTTAAAGCAGGGAATGTTAGTAATCAAGCCTGAGACATCAGGTGAAACTTTAAAGTGTGGACTATCAAATTCATGCATAATGGTTGAGACCGAAGCTTATTTTGAGGCATATCGCCATAATCTTGCTGCTTTGAAACGAATGGACAAAGAAACTATGCCCTTACAAGATTACGTAGTTCATGTTAAAAAAGATATAAAGCATCCGAGTTATCTACATCTTTCTACGAGGTATAATATGTTTTCAAAGAATGTACCAGTTTTAATGACTGACCAGTGGCCAAGCAAAGAAGAGTTTGGATTTGATGAAACCCAGTATGAAGCTTTCAAAGGTGCCATTACTAAGGAATTTTCTATTATACAAGGACCCCCAGGAACTGGAAAGACTTTCATTGCTTTGAAAATTACTGAAATGTTGCTTCAAAATAAGAAAAGTATATGTAGCCCATCACCTATTCTTGTTGTATGTTATACTAATCACGCCCTTGATCAATTTTTGGAAGGTATTCTGAGATACTCTCGAAATATTGGGCGTGTTGGAGGAAGGTGTGAAAATAAGAATCTTGCACCTTATCAGCTGAAAAATCTTCATGATCAAGAAAGGTGGTCACAAAAGCCATTTGACATTCCACAACCTATAAGAAGAATGAGTGGTAAAATAAACGCTGAATTGCATGAATATGTAGCTAGAGTGGCTCACTATAATGACAAGTTTTCAGCATGTGTTTCAAATATTTTGCAAGATGAAGTACTATTTAATGTCATGAGCAATAATCACTATTATTCTCTAGTTTCTGTTATCAATACCAGGAGTCACAATGGAAATTTATTAAAAGATTGGCTTGCACTGCGTTCAAATGAAATTAGTCAGATGAACCTGTATCAAGATGAAACATTTTATAATTTACTAAACGAACAGAATATCGGTGATAATGAACAAAAAAATAGTGTTGAGACAACTATTACTGACAATAAAATAAATGCACGAGATTCAGAAGCTGATTTTATTGAAGGTATAAGGATGATTGATGATGATGATCATGTTTGTGTGCAATTAAAAGCACTTTAACTTGAGGATAAAGAGGAAATAAATAAAACTGAGGGAGAATGGAGGACACACAAAAGAAAAAATAAAAACATTAAAAAAATAATTAGACATAAATTAAAATCAACCAAGGCAATGATATTTTCCGAAGCCTGTAAAGTAACAGACGTATGGAAATTAACTTTAGAAAAAAGATGGTCCTTATATGTATATTGGGTCGAGTGTTATATGAATCGAATGAATCAAGAGATATTACAAATAAAAGAGCACATTTCAAGGTTACAGGAACAACTTCAAGAAATCAGAAATTTCGAAGATATCCATATCCTAAGAAAATGTGATATTGTTGGAATAACAACCACTGGTGCTGCTAAGTATGAAAAGATTATAAAGAAAGTTAAACCTCAAATTGTTATTTTTGAAGAAGCTGCTGAAGTTCTTGAAGCTCATGTTGTAACTTCACTGGCCAAACACACAAGGCATGTCATACTGATTGGAGATCATCAACAATTAAGACCTAATCCTACTGTTTATGAATTGGCAAAAAAGTATAATTTTGATGTCTCTTTGTTTGAAAGAATGGTGAAAAATGGTCTTGAGTGTCACAAGCTAACTTTTCAGCATAGAATGAGACCATCAATAGCCAATTTACTTGTACCACACATTTATCCCGATTTAAAAAATCACCAGTCTGTGTTTTCTTACCCTAATATAAAAGGAATTGATAAAAATTTGTTTTTCATAGATCATAATGTTTACGAAACAGAAAATACTGAAATGAAATCTCACGCCAATGAACACGAAGCTAAATTTATTTTGGCACTAGCTACATATTTAATCATGCAAGGTTATAAAGCTACACAAATTACAATTCTGACAACCTATTCTGGACAGCTTTTTTTGTTGAAGCAGTTGAGAAAAAATGAATTGCTGACAGATGTTCGAATTACCATAGTAGATAATTATCAGGGAGAAGAAAATGATATCATTCTTGTTTCTTTTGTCCGTAGCAATAAATATGGTGGAGTTGGTTTTTTAAAAATATCAAACAGAGTATGCGTGTCTTTGTCTCGTGCTAAACAAGGATTGTATTGTATTGGTAATTTTGATGTATTGGGGAAAAGTTGTAATTTATGGAAAGAAATTCAAGCAAAACTTGTACTTGGCAAGAATATAGGCAGTGCTTTAAAATTGAACTGTCAACTTCATCCTGAGACATTTGTACTAGTATCAGCTGCAGAAGATTTTAAAAATGTTCCTGATGGTGGTTGTTTAAGGCTATGTGAGAAAAAACTTGCATGTGGTCATGTTTGTGAAAAAAGGTGCCACCCTACAGATTTAGAACATGTAAAGTACCAGTGCAAGAAGCCTTGTCCAAAAATTTTATGTGAAAATAAGCATAGTTGTCCTGCATTATGCTACGAATATTGTAAATCATGTAAAGTTCAAATAACCAAAATAATACCTTATTGTGGGCACAAAGGTGAAATGCCATGTCATGTAAATCCTATTACATGGAGCTGTAAAGAATTGTGCTCAAAAGCTCTATTGTGTGGTCATACATGCTTATCAACTTGTGGAAACTGTCGAAACAAAGGTTCTTGCTGCAACTGTGAAGTGGAAATAGTTACACCTGCTAGCTGTGGACATGATGTAAAAATTTTTTGTCATAAGAAATTGTATCTAGATGCCATTCAAGATGCTTGCTACTTGCCTTGTAAAGCTATTTTAAATTGTGGTCATATCTGTAAAGGAAGCTGTAGAACTTGTGTAAAAGTCTCTAGTGAAGGAAAAATGATTAAACATGTCAAATGTGAAAAAAAGTGTGAGCGTCTGCTGAGCTGTGGTCATGAATGCAAAAATTTATGTGGAGATGAATGTTCTTCGATATGCAATGAAACAGTTGTCAAAAAACATATTTGTGACCATAAAGCAAGAGTAAAGTGTGTCAATTTTTCTTCTGCTGAATGCAATATTCCTTGCAAGGCAGTTTTGCTTTGTGGTCATATTTGTTCTGGGAACTGTGCAAAATGTAAAATTGGAGTAAATCACATTCCTTGTAAAGAAATAATAACAAGCACACTTGTTTGTGGTCATACTGTATTTCTCCATTGTTCATGTTCAGACTATCCTGTTGTATGTAAGGAATTGTGTACTAAGAATTTAGCATGTGGGCATAAGTGTCATCAAAAATGTTGTGATCCTTGTGAGGTTCAGTGCAAAGCTATTGTAACTTTACCCAAATCTTGTGGCCATGTTAAGCCAAGCTTCTGCCATGAAAGAAATCAAAAGTGTGAGGCATGTATGAGTAATTTTCAGGAATCCGGATGCAAGAGTGAATCGAATAGCAATGAACTGTGTGAATTACCGTGTATGCAAGTGCATAAGTCAAGAAATTTAGTACAAAAAATGAGGTTTAAGAGGCCGCATCAGACAGGTTCACGGATTTCGAATCTCTATGTTAACCGACGGGGCAGAATGTCTTCTCCTTCTAGCGATAGCTCATCGGAAAACTGAGATTTTCAAACTTTTTTTTGTACTTCATCTATGACGATTATGGCGTGCTTCTGTCTTTGTGGTTTTTTATTAAAATAATTCAAATTTTTTTTATACAAACTTGAAGTTGAACTTTGAGAAAAGGTGAATTTTTGACGAACCAGGAGGAGTATTTGGATTTTTAAAAAGAGCAAAGCATAGCATATAATCTCAGCTTTCTAAAGATGTTAAACTATTTTCGATAGCTTTATTAGAACAACAGTAATCATTTAAGTGGTGAGCCTATTCCAATTTACAAACTAAAAATTTCCATCCCCCTTTGCGAAGGTACGAGATGTGCCTCTACGCAAGTGATTTATGGCCTTTTCGGGGAAACTGTCCTCAGCTCCCCACTTGTGGGCAGGTTTCTTCTCCACCTGCTGTCCACACAGATCGAATGTCCTAAAAAGCTCTTTGGCAAGCATTTTTTTTCCTTCGCTTGAGAATTGCTAGGAAAAAACCTGGCGAAAATGACACTCTTGGACAATTTTAATTTTCCTTTGTTTTTAACAAATAGTTTTTTTTTTGTTAAATTATGTATATAAACACAAAATTTAAGCTTTAAAAAGTATTTATTAAGTACGATTTAAGTGCAGTAGCGAAGCTTTTTGGGGGATTGGGGGCTTACTTGCCCCTCAAAGGGATAAAATTAATTCAACTCACCCATTAAATAATTGCCAGAAAGAATGAATATCCCATATGCTTCAATGTTTGCATGGATATATTCCGGGCTTAAAAAATATGACTTGATGAACAAAGTGGAAATGCATAATAACGGTGAAAATGTATAACTGTTTTAGCAATAACTTCAAACATATATGCTTAAAATGATAATAATAATGTATAATTTCAACTGTTTTAGTATAATGTGCCTTTTTACAAACAAAATAAGAGCTCTTTTAAAAAGAGCCTTCAAGTTCCTTCCGCAAAGTTTTTTCAAACTTTTTACATTTCTACTCCAGAGAATTCCAAACTCTACAAATAAGAATTGTAAATGATACAAATATTTTTTCAGTGATAATTTGAACACCTTCTTTTGTGAACTTATTGGTACTTCTTTCTTTGCAAAATAATGCTTGTGTTTTTTTCATCGTGACTCGACTGCTGCATATTTTTGATTTCCTATGATTAATGTCCAGAAATTAAAAACAGAATTTTTTATGAATATTTCAAAATGCATAGAAATAATGGTTTATAATAGATAATGATTTACTGTAGTTTCAAACATATATGTCTCTGTAAATATCAATGTTGGCAGGTTTCTTCCAAGGCGATTAAAACCACTGGTAGAAACCAGTTAAAACCGGCATGGCAGAAACCACTTTCTGCCACATTTGCGGCAGAAACTGGCAAAAACTCAAAATGACAATTATTGACATAATAGAAAATGTATGGAAAAAATAATTAATTGTTAACCTAAGCACAATTTAATTACAATATTATCACAATTCAAAATCAAATGTTACATTGTTTGGACCCTGCAGTTGCCTCTAAGAAAAGGTGGTTTCAAAAATCTAAATAGTTTCTCAATTTAATATGCACAAACGAGAAGCTTTAGACTATTTTTGCAACAGAAGAGCTAGCAGTTAATGCATCAAGGAACAAGCAATATTCGCGAAACTTTCATCTATTGTATATTTTTTAAAACTGGTCCACTATGTAGTAACTGGAGTAGTAGTAAAAATTTGACTGGGAAAAATAAGTCTCGAGAAATATGGGACCTATTTGTTTTGCAAAGCTGTGATATTAGATCAAAGACAAAGATTAGATCGTAGACAAAATCTACGTTAATATTGGCAAGTAAAGTTCTGGCAGTTTCTTCTTGAAGCACATGATAATTTCAATCACAAGCAATTGAGATGAAGCAAGCAAATTACAATCAGTGATTCCTGTTTTAATTCTGTATGTCACTCCTCTTTCCTAAGCATCCCATGTGATTTTCATTCTTTGTTAGATTAATCCAAATATTACAAGCATCTGCAATTGAAAAGTTCCCTTTTTGAACTAAATGAAGGGCACTAGCATAGTTTTTTATTTTTTAAAATTATGAAATGAAGTTAGTTTTTCTAGTTTACTTAAACAATCAGTAATTGCTTGAGTTATTAAAGACACTTTTTAGTTTTTGCCAGTTTCTGCCACTGGCATGGCAAAAAGCCAACCCTAGTAAATATTAGTAATATATATATTCAAATATGTAATAGTAATATTCAAACAGTAAAATATGGTATAGTAGAAGTAAAGTAGTTGTAGTAAAATGTATAGTACAGTAGAAGAAAAATACATAGTATAGTATTAGTAGTAGTATGCATAGTATAGTAGTAGTAAATGTATAGTATAGTGTTAGTAAAATGTAGTATAGTAGCCTCTGCCAGTAATATTCTATAGTATTAAAGATTTTTATATGTAAACAAAATTTTCGCTCTCTACAAAATAATAATGGGTATTTCATCATAGATGCCAGAAAGAATGAATCATGTTTTTCCCACGTGTCTCAAAGAAGTCATTTTGAGGGGAGTTTTTCTCCTTCAGGGGGCCTTTTACTTTGGGAGGGGGGGTCTCAGCGATATTGTGAGGGGATGTGCCCTTGCCCTCGGGGGGGGGGGGGGAGGGCATCCCTGTGTAGTCAATTTTATCAACCCTGCGTCTGCTTTTGATTTGCTGATTGATAATGCTGCATTTCAAAGGAAAACGTAATGTTTATGATCCTACTGCATACCCTTCTTGTGCATAAAAAGTAGCTTATGAAAGCATTTTAATAGATCAAATTTAGAAGAAAATAAAGAATATAATAATTAACAAAATTTCGAGTTGCAATCTTTACTAATAATAAAGCTGAAAGTCTCTGTGTTAGGATATCCGGAGGATGTCTGGATCTCTGTGAGGCGCATATCGCCTAGACTGTTCGGCCGATTTTCATGAAATTTGGCACAAAGTTAGTTTGGAGCATGGGGGTGTGCACCTCGAAGCGATTTTTTGAAAATTCGATGTGGTTCTTTTCCTATTCCAATTTTAAGAACAAAACTATCATAAGATGAACGAGCAAATTACGAAATTACCAAAACGTGGAACCGTAACATGGGCACAAGCCAATTGTCGAGATACGAAATTATCATAACATGGAACCGTAACATGGGTACAAGCCAATTGGCGAGAAAATTCACCATACATTTGTAAATATACAGGCGAACCAAAAGTCCTTTTAATTTTTCTATTATTGGCAAAGCCTTGCGGGTACCACTAGTTCATAAGGAAAGCACAAAACACCGATTGTAGAAGATTCCGGTCATTCGAAACCACAATGCGCTAAAAAAGACCCAATGCAAGAATTGTAGAATCTCCTTACTATCGGTTTCCCACTTCCCCTGCCAATAAATTTTGAGCGTTCACAGTCGTTCAGAGCTAGCTCTCTCAAAAACTAGAAAATTTGCTGATGAGTCCTCTTCAAGTTAGGGGGTCAACTTATCCGCTGGCGCAGAATTTCTGAATATTTTCAAAGAATAATTCTTAGAAAAAAGTACTTTAAAACATTTTTTCAATTTTAGTCCAGCTCTTTTAAGCAGATGATAAAGAAGTAATTACTTACATTTTCTGCTATGATTTTACACGGTCTGACTGTGAAATAAAGACTAAAAAATAATTACAGTAAATTATTAAAAACGAGAATCGCCATATTTGCGAATTTTCCTGATAGTTGTTAATATAGCTGCTAGGCCAGAGCGATGCATCGCCAAAAACCGGTGTGCATCCTACATTGTTAAACAGGTTTAGTATTTTTCTCTAAACTGATGCATCAACTTGGGTCGGTAACTCATAGTGTCACCAACCTCTCCCCCCCCCCCCCCCCCAAAAAAAACTTTATAAATGTTTTATGTAAATATAAAATTGATATAATTTTCAGAAACAACTCGGTTCTATTTTGTGGTGTAACTAGTGATGTGGATCGGGTAAATACCCAGTGGGTAGGTAAATATTTTTTGGGTATTTACCCAAGGCCTGGGTAAATACCCAAAAACTGGGTATTTTATTAAAAAATGCAAAAAGTGAGTCTGAATTTTTTTAAAAATCTAAATATGAAATAATTGGTAAAACTGATAAATACATATGTATTACACAGTTCATAATATTTTTTTATTGGAAGACTTGATGAAATTATGAAAGAAGCATATCGTGAACCAAAGAATCTTTCTTTTCAATGTCATAATTGGACAAGTATAAGCAATTCAATGATGAACTTCAGGATTTCAAAATCACAATCTAGGTTAGTCATATCCAAAATGAAAAAAAAAAAAAAAGAAACATGAGGGATGCTTGGAAGAATTTACTGAGAAGTTATTAAGACTATGATGTTATTCATTTATTTTATTACTGTTTAAGTGATAACATGGCAAATTATAGAAACAGTTTTTACATTAATAAGCAAAAAAAATACATATAGTGTTTTCTGTTGCCTTGCTCATGTGCATTTGCTCCCCGGTACTTCATGATGAAAATTTATTCGAACTGTTTTTAATACATGCAATTAGTGATGTCGGGTGGGAAGGTAAATATTTTTTTGGGTATTTATCCGAAGGCAGCGTAAATCCCCTAATAATTGCGCATTTTGCCAATAAAAACTTTAGGTGGTATCAAAAGGTGATGATTTTCTTTTTAAAACATAAACTGTAAAATGAAAGATTAAAAATACAGAAATTTATATATTATAATTTCTTTAATTAAAAGAGCAATGAAATCTTATCAAAAAAACTGTGAGAATTTAGAATGAACTATTCTAAAACTTAAATATGATGGCAGGATAATTTAATTTTTTATGGGGTAAAGCAAAGGGATTTAAGTTTAATTTTGTCACATCGATGGCGCTAGCACAACTTTTCATCTTTGATTTTTCATAATATCATGCTACTAGTTAGCTTTGGCTTTGAGTTGTAATCAGTTTGTCCAAAGCCTCCTAAATACTAAATGCCTATCACATTTGCTTTAAAAGTGATCCTCCGCAGGTACACAAACAACGCTACTATCTGACGGCAAAACATGGATGGTGTTGCTATGACGATGGATCCAAACAATTCAAATCAAATCGTTAATTGGTTAATTTTAAAATTTAAATTTAGAAATTAACCAATTGTTTTCTCCACTTTTAATTTCTAATGCTTTCGACCTTCAATAGTTGGCAGTAGCCAGACCAAAAATATGCTTACTGAGATCATTTTGCTCTATGTTAAAAGGGAGAATGCGATAGGCATTTAGTATTTGGGAGGCGTTAGTTTGTCACTCACTTTGTATTTGTAGTGGTAAAACTTTAAATTTTGCTTTGAAAAGTGAAAAAAAAAAGAAAGATGGGAACATCGATTAGGCATATCCAACACATTTAATGTGAATATCATATTAGATTGCTAAGTTGTTTCACACAATAATTCTTTAAATATGTGATCAAAGTACAATTTTTGGGCAAAAATTTATTGTTTTGTATATGGTTGGTTATATATATATATACATAGAGGAATACAGACAGAAAAATATTTTAGTTGAATATAAATTGTTGAAATAAATACCCATTTTGGGTATTTACCCAGGTATATACCCCTAAAAATAAATACCCAGGCATCACTAGGTGTAACAAAAGTTCGGAAGACAAACATAATTTGTGAATCCATTTATGGGCACTCTATTTTTGTTAAATTTGTTAGATCGAATATAATTTGAGAGATATTGGTTGAAATTTTCAGAATGAAAGTATTTATATATTTTTTTTTATAAACTATGAAATTCTCTTTGTGTCAACCTGTGTAAACTCCCCCTCCCTCCGCGACTGGCGACAAGGAACCTTTTTTCATGCAAGAATATGTGAGCTTTTGAATGGAATGCATGACTTTGCATCCATTTACTTACATCTTTTTGCATTGAAAAAACAGGCTCATTGTAATCTCAAAACTTGTGCTTTTAGCACTGCTTTATAACAAAATTTCTTTCTGGTGCTGAAATATGTTAATTTGTATCTGGCTTGATATATAATGTTATACCTTGTATTACAAAACTCAAATAAGAAAGTTTATTTTAAAAAAAACATCGTGATTCATCGCTACAATTGCAATGTAAGGTTAGCGATGCATCACGATGTAGAAATTCCAACATCGCCAGCCCTAATGGCTGCAGTGTAAAATTCTATTGACATTAAATCAAAATAAAAGCAACAAAAATCGTAACAATGAAATCAAACCCTTCACAAAAAATTGTTTGCTGACAATAGGGAAAATTAACTAGAAATCCTGTTATCGAAATTTTCTCTTTGATGGATTAGGAAGAACCGAAATGTCTTCCTACTAACTTTAAATTAGCCTAAACATAAGCTAAAAACACAATTTTGTATTTTTCTTTAGTATCGAAACATTTCGGAAGTAAAGCACTCATCAGCTCCCCTTACTCTTCAACCTGAAGCCTAAAATTACATTTTTTAAGTTCATTATCGAAAATTGACTGCAGAAATAACTCAAACCTTGACCTTTCTCCTAACGTCATCAGAAATTGCCTAAAACACATTTTTAGGATTTCAATTAAAAAATTTTTTATAGAAGGGTGCTTGAACACCCTATGTTAAACTATACCAAAGATAACCAGAAGTAACATTCGTAAAATTCTTTCAATTCCAAAAAATTTCTAAGAGTAGTCCCTAAAATCTCCAAAGATTTATTAAAATGGTATATTAGAAACTTCTATTTTGGAAACTTTTGAAATCAAAACCAGCATCCCTTTCTCTAACATCATCACAGAAAGCTTGACAGAAATTTCTGCAGAAGAGCTGCTGAACTTTTCCTGTCCAAAGGTAGCCTGAAACGGCCTTCAACTTCAAAAAAGATTTCGGAAAAGAACCTCCTCTTTCTCCAATAGTTACTAAGAAAATCCTAAAGTTGCAATATTATTACTTCAGTTTCAAAAAACTTCGGAGAAGAGCGGTCTGTCTTCAGTCTTGATGACATTAATTAATCACCCTTACTTTACCACAGGGCCATCCCAAGGGGGGGGGGGGCGAGCGGGGCAATCGCCCCGGGCGCCACGAAATAAGGGGGCGCCGCAAGGCCCCCCTCATTTCGACGGAACATGACAACATTCACATGAAAACGACATTTTCATGAAGGGCCTCTTACGGCGCACCTCATTTCGTGTATTATAGATACACAATCATAGACACACAAAATAGAGAATCATTGCAATGATTCTCTATTTTTTCCTAGGGCTCGAAAATATTTCTCTCTCTAAGTCACCAAAACATTCGTTTCCTTTGTATCATTGAAACAGATAAAATTTCTGAGAATTTAACTGTTCAGAATCAAACAAAAGGCACTTCTCCTTTGTCTAGTTCTCACGAAATTTGCTTGAATTCTGCCCGTGCATGCAGTGACGTAATCATAAAAAAGTTTTAAGGGAGCACATTCAAAAAGAAAAACTTTTTGATCGGATAGGAAAAAAGGTCAAAAGCTGTCCGGTCGAAATTTTGAAACTTGGTTTTAAAAACGCAATTTTAGCCTTAATTACGCGATTATAGGCCATGTTTATTGACGTTAGGGAGGGAGCTCAGAAACAGTTTCCGATCAATTATTCTTTTTTTAATAGATTGAAATGAATTCCTTCTCCTCTTGCGAGTTTTCGAAATTGAGGTTTCAGAATCGCAACTTTAGACAAACTTTGAAGATTGTATGGATTGGATGATCTGGAGCATTTTCCAGGAAAATTGTTCAAAATTATGATTAAAAAAATTTAAGCAATGTTTTACATTCAAGGGGCTAGTCAACTTAAAATTTTTTGTAAGTGTCGTTTAAAAAACCCAATGCTTGTGAAATTAAAGAAAGGCGGCATGGGGACCCTTGCACGAATATTTTCTTAAACTGGAGTCTTAAAATGCAATTTGTAAGGCCTATTTTGTAATATTAGAGCCAGTGATTTTTCGAAATTAGAACTCCAAAAACGCTATTCGGAGCGATTTTCGATATTGTTGAGTATTTGTGGGCTTCTCCTTAAAACTTCCAAGTATTTGATGCAAAAGAATAACATCTTTGTTTTTAACAGATATGAATGCTAGTATTAAGTTGATACAAGTAAAACAAAAAAAACTCTTAAAAGAATCATTGAATGAGTCCAGATCGAAATTTAATTTTGATGTAATTTACTTCAATAAATATATTTTCTATTTATAATTAGCAAATTATTTATTTGTGTTCTTAGTTTGATCAATATGAATAACCAACTCAGTTTTTTATCTAGTGGGATAAGATTTTACTAGATACATATTTGGATTTTCAACACTTCCATTTTTCGAAACGTTTTTGGGGGGCATTATAATATATTTTACAAATATTCGAATCAGATGTATAGCCCTCTGATTGTCTTGTTCATTAATATCTAAAAAGAATAAGTATGTATTTGCACTGATATTATAACTAACTTGATTTTTCTGTGTATAGGGAGGGGGGGGGGCATGAAACTTTCGCCCCGGGCGCCGTCAGCTCTTCGGACAGCCCTGCTTTACCAAAGGGTTAGATAGGCGAACTCAAAATTGCTTTTTCAGGCTTCAAGTTTGAAAAATTTCCTGAGAAAAACCCAGAGACTTTCCTATTTACTTAATACCACCAAAAATTAACTAAAATTGTATTTTAAAGACTTCAATGTTAAAAAGTGTTTATAGAGAGCCCATGGAACCCTTTAATTTCACCAAAGATATATTAAAATTTCGTTTTATGAAGTTTGCTGGAGAACGTACACCACATTGAATAAGTTCATAAACGCTAAATAAGGGAAACAAAGAGCAGTTATTATAATAAATTTTATTGTCGCTTTTTCTTTCTTTTGATAATTTCTTTGGAATTGGATATTCTTTTTGTTTGTTATTTCTGTTAATAGTAGTGCCTAAAATTTTAGAATATTATTTAACTTTAAATGCTTAGATACTGTAATTTGAACCATAATTCCTCAAGTAGTAACAAACGAATTTCTTATACCTAGGACATTCAAATGAATTCATTTAGAATATATTTTGTTTTTTCATTTTGTCTGCTTAAAAATAAATGTTTTTTAACATATTTTAAATTTGATATTATGATTGTGAACATTTCGTACTGAAAAATTAATGATTGCTTCAGTTATTATGTAGAACTTTTAACATGTTACATTTTCCTAGAATTGCTTTTTATATCATATTTTAGCACGAGTAAGAATAAAAAGATCCCATTCCTTATCCCTCCTTTCGGTGCTAATGAACACTACACACTACTTAAAACATTACTTACCTTAGCACCAAGAAATATCAATCTTTAAAAACTTTCAATTTATATAATGCTAATGCACTCCCATCAAGCATAATGTGCATCAGGATATCATGTAGCTACATTTTTGAACAACATATATTACTTTATAATTGCATAACTTTTTCACACGTTAAGCGAATACTGGATTGAAGAATAAAAATCTAATTAAAAAGTTAACGTAAAAAAATCAACTTTTTTTTTTTGAAATAAACTGTTTATTTATTAACACCATTAAGTAGAGAAATAGATTTTAAAAATTGCTACAACATCTCATACTGGAAAGCATAATGCAATAAAAATTGCAATTTTAATACAAAGCATATTATAGTCCCAAAGCAGTATTTTAACTACAAGTGAGAATGACTTTTTAAAAAGTTATACAGTATGAAATTTAAAAAAAAAAAAAATCTATTTCAAATACAGAAATTCCACATTGAATTTCAGAACTTTTGACAATTTTGAGGCATCATATAGAATTACTTTTTTCTCCCTAAGACATCCAATCCCTTCTCTGCAGTTTTGAAACGAAACAAGATGTGTTAGGCAGTAATAGAAGTCTAACTTTTCCAAGCATTATCTATTTAAAGGTCATTTTAAAATTTATTTTATTGCACCTTAACTTAAATTAATTTTTATGATGGAATAATGTAGCTACAAAAGATGAATATTTT
This sequence comes from Uloborus diversus, assembly GCF_026930045.1. Lineage (NCBI taxonomy): Eukaryota > Metazoa > Arthropoda > Arachnida > Araneae > Uloboridae > Uloborus > Uloborus diversus. Next base: position 79,229,551 of record NC_072738.1, read on the forward strand.
TCAGAAGAATTAGATTATAAATTTTTACATTGTCGACTCAGAGCAACAGTAAGATATCCTAGTGTTATTTCTGGGATTAGTTTTCTTACTGTTGGTCTGAGGTGACAATATCTCAGGAAGGTTACTGAAAAGGTATTGAACATTTGTACTCATGCTAATTCTCATTAAACAATCAAACTTTTTTTTTAAAGCAACTTCCGATCAACTGATTTTATTAAAGATCATTTGAGCTAATTATTTTCAGATTTTTTTCAATGAAAAAAAAATATTTCAAAAAATTATTACCTCTTTCATTTGAAACTTAACTTGAATTATATTTTGCTATAAGTACACAGATGCTACCATACATTGAAGATATCAAGCCCAATGTTACATAACCTCAATTATTTCAATATTGATCATTAAAAAAATAATAATAATTAATTAGTTTTCGCCTTTTCCAGACTTTTTTTCAAAATGTTTTCTCATTTAAAAGTTAAACCATCAATCTGAAATAATGGACCTTTATTAACATAATGCATTAACCGAAATGCCTCAGAGATAGTGTAGTAAATTTAGCGCAAAGTATGCTTAATGTTAAGAATATAAAATAAATAATTCTTTTATTGACTATTTTAGCAATATGGCATGTAAAGTGATATTCTATTTCATATATGCTCTACAGTACAATCTTTAACTTAAGTTTAAACACTCAAAATATTGCATAGAAGACAGCAGTGGTGCCCAACTGTTTTTACAGGAGGATCACACCTATACTAAGATGAATCTTGCAGGCCAGAATACATGTATAAAATTAACTTTAGATTGGAATTTTTTAACTAAAATATATTCAACTCTGGTTTTGAAAAGGAAGCGCAACAATTAAACTATTCATCAAAAATTAAATCTTTAAAAGGCAAAAATGAAACAATTCATTGGCCAGCAACAATAACATGTATTTCTTTTCCCACAGATTTTTTAGTCATTGATACCAACTAAGAGCATCACCTTTTTGATAGTTTGAAACAATATGTTGGTCCAAAAACCAACTCCTCTTGTCGAAATTAGTTTTGTTCAATAAAATTTCACTGCATATCCTTTTTATTATTTACATGAGTTATAATGAGTTGATTATAAGTAATTTTATTCCATACACACATAATAGTAGGAATGGATGTAAAAACTTCTTAAATTACTGGCATTTAGAATGCTATTTGTTTTGTCAAATAAATTAAATCAAGTAACGAAAGCATCAATTTTCAATATAGGAATATTTTTATACTTTAAACTCCAAAAGCAATACCTGTGCTGAAGTCTACAGAATTAGAATAATGAGACTAGAACAGTAAATGCTGAAAAAATACAGATAAAAATATATAAAATATAAGACAAAGTTTTATATGGTATGAACAAACACATATACTCTGTACCAGACAGAAATACTTTATAGAAATAATATATTTGATAAAAATATTTACAAAAATATAACACAGCTGGAATGCAATGACTGAAAGACAGAAAAGCATAGCCTGAGATTTTTGAGAGATCCTGTGCTCAATAACAAATGATGTGAAACCATGAAAGTTATACAGTAACAAGGTAATTTTAACACAAAAAGCATTATTAGCTGCCTTTTTATACACAATCTAAAATGAAATATTAAAAACATATGTTAAGTAGGCCCAAATTTTGTGATTTGTTAACAACATTTGCCCAGGGTTCAGTATTTAAAACATTTCTAAGATATTTTAAAGCTTGTTCTAAGTTTATAAGATACATAAATTATTGAAGAAAGATATTGAAATAAAATAAAAGTTTCATATTGAGCTTGGAAACTAAAGTAAAATTGCTAAAATTCTCTTCAATTGAGATGAACGATCATAATGAATCAGTTAAAAGTTTCACGTAACACTAATGCTTCATGTTTCCAAGGCAATGAATAGTAGTATCAAAAAGAAAAAAGAATAAATGAAATTAGTCATAATACACACAAATTAATGAATGCTTTAATGCATAATAAAAAAATAGTTTGAAAAATGTTGTGTAATATTAAAAAAAAAAATCACAAGAAGGGGGGGGGGGGGGAGGGAATCCCTGAATTGAGCAACAAAAAGTTTGATTGTTGAAAGATTTTTATCTGTGATATATGGAAATTTTTCTATTTGAAAAGTAATCAGATGACTAACAATTGATAGGGCAACAGAATGATAAGGAAGAAAATCCATTAACAAAGTGAAATCATTTCACTCCTATCACCTCATTAAATATACTAATGAACTTGACCTGCAAGTATCACAACAGGCATAATAGAAAAAAACTGCATTGTATATACAAATGAAGATAGCTGAAAAAAAGTTGAATAGTCTTATGCTATACTCTTCAGCTAAGCTGTAAAAATTTAGATGGAAGGGAAAAAAAGTTGAATATATAGTAGACCCTCATTTTACGAAGATTAATTTACACTGATTTGATTTTATGTGGTTTAAGGTTTGATATTTAATTTATTTAACTTGGATAAGTTTTAATTTTACGAGAATGCAGCATTGCTAACTGATAAAATTATCCCCTCTTTTAAAATCCAAACTCCTGAGATTGCAGATAGCATATAATAAATTGCATTTTCAAGTGACAATAAGCAATTTTAGGCCAAAGGGGGACATTTTTGCGAAAGGTTCCAGAGCCCTTTCCAGAAGCACAGAAGTAAAGTTATTAAATTTGCACAATTCAGAGTTCACTTGTAGAAGAGCTTTTAGAAATGATACAGGAAAATGAAACTAACCAAACTATTGCTCACTGAAAATTTTGAGCCATACCATTTTGTGAATGAAGATCTTGTCATGGAAATGATGAAAGTGATCATGAAAGCGTTAAAGCTCTATAAAGAACTATAGAGAAATATAATTAATAACTGCCAAAAGAATATCATAACTCTCTTTTTATGAACACCGAGTTAATGTTTTCTTTATGCGCATTGTGCATCATGTATCACAATAAATACTACTTTATCACTTCTAATAAGTCTTAATTTACACGGCATTTCCATGGAATGTAACCCTTGCGTAAAACAATGGTCTACTGTTCTTTCTTCGTTTTTTTTTTTTTTTCTGAGATTACAGGATATTAAAAAAAATTCTTCTAAACATAAAAGAGGATATTTTCTTAGTATTAAAAAGCAAATTTGTATTTCTTATTATATCTATCACAGAGCCCAGGTTAAATGCTGTTGAACTGCAGGATTAATATATAAAAAGGTCTTTTGAACAAAAGCAAATTTCAACTCATTTGAGCATTATAATAAATAAAAACTACATCAGTGCTCTAGTATCCTTTGCTTTAGAAATATGTTTAAAAGTGGATTAACTTTTTATGTATTTTCTTCTGCACAAAATTAACAGTAACATTTGCACAATAATTTCTTGGGGGGGACATTTCTATGGACATGGATTTCAAGATCCAGGGGACAGATTAAAACATTAAAATTACATTCACATGGAAACTTCTCGATTCTTATACCTACAAGAATACAAAAAATTGTATTTCTTAATGACTAGTTAATATCTTCTATTTAATACTGAAGTTACAAAGAGAAAAATTTATGAACCAGAAACTTGATTGTAATTGAAGACTTAATAAACTAAAGACAATTTAAAAATATTTCAGCAAAATAGCATTTAAAAGTATTCTTAAACATCTGAAAAATTTAAACAATATTTGCAATCTTTTAACTCTTTAGCTCTCAATAACTTGGAACAGCAATAAATGTTTAATTTGATACAACAATTTAAATGGTAAAGGGGGGGGGGATTTTTTCAGTTAGGATGAATTCTCACTCAAAATAGATGCATTGTTTATAATTTACAATAAACATGTGTGCCTAAAAATATTTTTGATGAATAAATATATACAACAGAGTGTTCTTGTTTTCTAGTTTCTTCATAGTACATCATTTGATGCTTTCCTCTTTTTAAATAATTAGTAAATTTTGAGAGGTGTTTTAAAGTTAAAAATTAACTCCTTACTTTTTCTAAATTTAATAAGATAAAAAATATAAAACACTGTTTTGAACTGTTTTTCTTGAAAAATTTTTAAGGAAACAAATTTGTAGGACGTGTGACTACCTTTTTCATTGGGATTTATGTAACAAGTATTAATTCTATTATATCTAAAACTTAGTTTTTGGTATTCATTAAGCAAGAAAGTGAGAGTAGAGTTAAAATTGACACTCACAAAAAATAAGGCAATACTGGACCACAATACACAGTGCAATAATTTTAACTAAAAAAATACTGTTAGGCACAAATTTATCACACCAACACAGTGATTTCGTTGATTATCTTTTTTTTTTTTTTTTTGGCACTTTATACCTAAGCCACTAGCACCTGTTAGAAAAGGAGAAGCAAAAAGACAAAGAGATAGAAAAGCAGTATGTGTATTCTGGGTACAAAATGCATCAAATAAATATGATAAATGTAAAATTGTCACTTCAGTAAAAATATATACACATAAACAAAGTGAATCTCAGGGTGTCTTCATACAATGTGCTCTGAAAGGATATTCTGAACATTTCAATAATTATTGTTCCAGGTAAAATACCTTTAATATTCAATACTTATTTTAAATCCTGAAAATTAGGATAAATCCTAACTGAGGCAGTAAAAAGCAAAGGGATGTAAGTAGACTTTTTTGAGATTTGCGTAAAACAAGTGCAAAGCTTAAAATGTAGGATGGCATTCATTGAATTTTTTTTTCTAAATCATACTGGATAGCAGCACCTTCCAGAGCTACAATTACTCTCTCCTGCTCTGAAACAAATCAGGGTGTTATTTGTTCTGATTATCTTATTTTAAAAGTTGGTACAGTCTAACGACCTGCTATTACTGCGACCTTTCCATTATAGGAACCGATGCATGAAGTACTGTTTCCAATTCCATAGATGCAATATTATTTTACTGTCCATTAGAGCATCCGAACTGAACTGTTCATTCCAATATAACATCCAAAACTAAGTTTAAATTTTTGTTCTACTCTCAGGACTAACTATCCGAAAACTAATATTTTAACACTATATGTTTCTAAAGGTAAAATATGTTCAGTTAAATGAATTATTTTTTAGTACAGGGTAAAAGAAATAATGAAAATCGCGCACAAATGATAGACATCACAAATGGAAAAAGTCTTAAAAAGCTTCTACAATTGCAGCATAAAATTTTAAAAAAGAGAAAAACTCACGCAATTTAAAAAAAATTATTTTGTTAGTTTCTTGATTATCTTCTAAAATAAAGATAACTATGAGAAATTATTCCTGCATTTTCAAAAACGACTTAACAACTTGCAATACGTTAATACGACATCTTGTTATAGCAACCCATTCCGTTTGGACGACAGGGGTCGTTTATAACGAACGTCAACTGTACTAACAACCCTTTGCTTCTAGGTTCCTGAAGTGCTTTTCTTTTCCTTTTTTAACTAATGGATGACATTTTTAAACATTCATTACTAATAATGGTCCAATAAAAAATACCTTCTACCGTGACTGAAAACAGATATAATAAGCTTGTATTTTATTATAAAAATCTAATCAACATAGAACACTTGTAATATTTCGCAGTTTAATTTATTCAAAATTTTTATGTTCAGCAGACACCCTGAAAATATAAATATAAAAGAAATCTCCATAAAATCAGATCAATTCCTTCACTTACTATCATCACAAGTGTTTTTGTAAAACTTTAAAATCCAGTTTCAACACTCACAAATGAAAAAAAAAGACTACCATTTTTTCAACATACCTTGAACACAATTTCTTCAACTTACATATGATGCTCGCTTTAAAAACATTTACAATAATATGTAGTTAAGGAGAGAGCTTGGATATTTGCATTACTGCAAACAGCTTGTTTTCTTTGCAAAATTGAACATAAATGAAAAGTTGTTGCCAAGAATTAATTAAAAATGCCACAAAAATTTGGATGACCTGTGAATGCACTTGACTTCAAATCCTAAAATCAGAGCAAAATTGAAAGTAGTCCCAGGCAATTATGCTTACAAATGTGGATAAAGTTTTCACCTTAATATTCTCATAGTTTTAAACAATGCATACTGATTTTTATTACCTACAAGTTTGCACAAGTTGTTCATAAGGTATAGATTTGGAAGCTTCGCAGCAAAAAAATATTATACAGTACAAAAACTTTATCTAAATGAAGATAAAAATATTCTTTCACATCAATGCACTTTTTGAGGTTAATAGTGAGGGAGCATAATCCACAGAGAACCAAAGAAACCTCTGAGCAGCATCACTCCTATTAATGAATATTAAAAAAAAAAATAGCTTTTAAAAATGGATGAATATCTTTTAAGTATCTTAATAGAGAAATATAATGCTAAACTAAATTTTCTTAATTACATTCCATAATATTAGTTGCAAATGATTTTTGTAAAGAAATTACTTTTAAACCAAGCAAATAACCAATGATCATATCTAAGAATTGAAATGCAGTAAACAAATGTCCCATCACAAAATATTTACTTCTTTGCCTACCTGCAGAAACATAAAAATTAAAACAAGAATGTATTTTTAGTTAAAAAGACTACAAATTCATTTACCAGTAAAACTTAAAGATGTTTTATGAATGCATAATTACCCATTCATGTAACTCTATCATACACAGGCAGGATTTTTAATTAAAACTTAAAGCACAAAAATATATCTACTAACATTTCATGAAATTGTTAACGTGATATGAGTAAAAACATGACATGAGAAAAAATTTTTTAATGGCATGTTACATATTTAGTGAATATTTTTGTGCATATAACCAAGTCTCTCACCATGAATCAAATCTTCATTATTTAATTCAAACATGCAAAGGAACTATTCAAATCATGGCTTTCAAACAAAAACACCATAAAAACATTAAATATGTTGCAAAATACAAAGTTTTTTACAAAACCTTGAGAGTAAAAACCAGAACAATAATACAAACAATCATCGAACATTCTAAAAACATACATTTGAATTTAATACAAACAGATTTTGATACTAGAATAAAAGATGTTGCAACCTTTTGTAAATAATAAAATATCTGTTCGCAATTAAATGGAAGAATTCACATTAAGTGCTTAAAATGCTTTCCAACAAGTTGCTTTAAAAACTTTAACATCTCATAAGAAACTTTTTACTTGTTTAAACTTAATATAAAATACTTCAGGTGTAAAATTCTAAGAAATCAGATTATGGCAAAAGTCGCAGCAACGAGCATCACAAATGTTGAGCGATCACACAGTTGTAACAAGAGAGAGGAAACCATCACGATCATCAAGCATCATAGAAAAGGATTCTTTCCAGAATTTGTTCTAGATGCATCACCAGGAGGATTGGATGCAAAGGAGCCACCCTGAAGGAAACATTAGAAAGTTAAACTAGAAATATATACTGCAAAAAAAAAAAAAAAATCTCATTTGAACTTGCTTTGAAAAAAAAAAAAAAAACTACAAAGCTTGTTAAACATTTAAGCATGACAAATTGTAACGTTAACAAATCAATGATTTGAAAAAAGATGAGTACATATATAGATGAATAGTCGAAGCATTTCAAAATAAAAATTTTATGCTTTCAGATTTTGTCGCTCAAATTATTACAAGCATTATGGTTTTCAAGCAGAAATCTTAATGCAGTATGGCACCTTAAATCCAGAAAGCTCGAAACCGCTACTGTCCGACCATCACGAGAAAAGCCACCGCTGAAATGTCTGTGCCTGTCTACTGAAATAGCGACGAGGCACGTCTCAAAGCCTTCCTGTTAACCCTAGCAGAAAATGAACGAAGTCTGTTACTCTGGCAGTAGACGGGCTTAGACTTGAAGGCGAGAGCTTTTCTTGTGAAAGACAGACGGTACCTTTCCAGGTTTTGGATTTTAGATTGTCAAAAAATAGTAAATAGCTTGTTATGTGGTATTTGTCATGTTTTTCCTGGTTTCACTAATGTTCATGCTAAATTACTTTTATTTTCTGTTCCATCTGAATGAAAGTATACTTCATTATGCTAAAACAAAAGTAAGAGATTACTTGCAGCAGCGTATAGTCATTGATGTTGCTTTTTATTATTATCCAATGTGCCGGTCGATACAATAAATAAATCAATTTTTACCAACAATAATTTTGTACTTGGTTCAGTAGACTTTGTATTGCATGCTTATGAGAAGGAAAAAAAAAGAATCGTTAACCAAAAGTGGATGTAAAAAAAATTGCTGCACAATCAGAGCCAAACGCATAACACGTTGCAACAAAAAGAGATTTAAAAAATAAAAAAAAACTGATCTCAAAGTACTTTGTTTTGAACAAGTAATTGCAAAACGCTAATAACTTTAAACTTTTAAAACTGAAAAAAAAAATAATACAATTTTTTTTTTTTTTTTGGTTTTTTGGCAAGAATTTTTTAAATTTTATATTGAAGTAAAAAGTTCCGGATTCTGGGACTCTGAAATTGTTGTCTCATACTTTAATTAATTACAAAAATAGGTTTTCAAGGATTTGATTGCATAAATTGAACTTGTAAGTAAAATTATTTTCATTGCGCAGACACTATTACATTATTATTTTAATTTCAATGAAACATATCAAGGCATTACAATCAGAACAATTGAGGCAATGATCCCCCTTTGCAAAGGGATGCAAGGTCCAAAATTAAAAAAAAGGAGGTAACCAGTACAAATGGTAGGTGAACCTCTCCTCTATTTTGGAGCAAGAGTAGGTACTAGTAGCCCTGGTAGGTGCTGCTATATGGCATGATTCAGAAACATTTTTCAATGAAAGCCTACCTAGGACCAGAACTTTAAACACGTTTTACTTAAAACTTCAACAACGCCACTTACATCCCTTTGCTTCTCACTGCCTCAATTGTTAATTATCAATTGCAGTGGTTAACTCTAAAATCAATAAACAAAGCAAAATAAGCAAAAATAGATGCAATGTGCGACATAATACTGCTTGACAAATTAGATAAAAAACAAGACTCCATTTACAGCATGTGACTGTGTCTGTATGCATTTACAATCTAATCCCAAAATGTTGTATGAAACATTTCCAAAAACATTAAATAGAACAAACGTTAGATCAAGTTTTAAAATGGAAATTACAAAAAAATCCATAGTACATGTCAAAAAATTTCTCATACTCATTCATAAAAAACATTTCTCTTCTGCAATCCCAGTTTTAGTGCAAAAAGTTCATTTTCACAAAAAATTTGTTTGTAAATTGTTTCTTTTTGTGACTAAAATTCTTTAATTGTTGCTTTTATTCTAAATTAACAAAATTTAACTTTTTTAATTTTTTGCTGTCTTTTGATATTTTTTTTTAAAAGTGATCATGGGTCTTCAAGTTACTAACCAAATGGGAAAACTCACACATCCAAAATTAAGTGTTTTCACCAGTTTGGTGTTAGCTCAGCTTTTATGATGCCAAATAATTAAGTCTTAAATAAACAATCAGATGACATAAAATTATATTAGGATATGTTGTTCAATATCTTCATTTTCTGGGCGTTTAGTCAGAAAAAAAAAACAATGAATTAAAATGGGAACAATGTTCAGATTTCTGGAGGACGGAAAAGAAAGTGGGCTTAAATCTAAAAAAATCAAATTTTTGCAAGCAAAATTCAGCATCTGAATTACAATACGGTCTGAACAACATAAACCAAAAGATAGATAACATTTCTTAAAAATTACTTGAATACAAAATCACTTCACATTTTGAAAAACCCTTTTGTTAAATTTCAGAGAAATTAAACTATATTGCCGCCTTAGAGCAACACTAAGACAACTAATCCCAGAAATAACACTAAGATATCCTACTGTTGCTCTGAGGTGACGAATGTAGAGGAAGTTCATTAAGGTTGGACTACCAGCTTATTTTGCAAAAATATGTTACACATACTTTTAGAAGACATCTTAAATAGTTCACTTTTTTGTCAACAACCTGTAAGGGTCACTACTGCTCAGTTCAGGTCAGTCATTTTTAAGTAGTGTTTGAAGTGTGATTATGAAGCATCATCAGTTCACTTTCAAACGGGTAAGAATGACTATACATTGACTAGTATATAGTACACAAAAGAATTTACTGATTATAAGTTTTGAAAACAATTTCTAACAAATTATAACTAGTGATTGCAAAACTGGTATTTTTGGTATTAGCTAAAAATAGTTTTTAATTAAAGAGTTTTCAATTTACTAATTAGATATCTACTTTTATTTTAACTATAAATTTCTTTTTCGATGACACAGTTCTAATGTCAATCTATTGAAGTAAAAATTTGGTTTCAAAAGCATTAATCTATAGAGTATCAATGAATAAAAGTAGCGGAAAGATAACAAAATAATATTTTTATCACCAGATGGTGCGATGAATCGCACTTTCATCAGTTTATGTGAACCACATTTTTATTTTCTCCATTTCCTTGACTTGCCCTCTAGTGAAAATTAATCTTAAGCGTAATTACAAATATGTTAGTGCTATAAGCAATTTATTCCAACCATCAATCGCAGCAATTCTTTATGATATTTTCTTTCAGCTGTACTTAATTTTGAAAAAAACATTTTTTGGTAGTATAACAAAGAATAATTTGTTGTCACAGGTGTTAGCATGCTGTTCTATCTTGCTATTCAGCTTTACACCAAGCGAAATAATAATTATAATACCTGTAAATACAATTGTAAAGAGGTAAGGCATAATCAGTCGGGACATATTCTCAGTTAATACTGAAAAAGAATTGTTGTTCGAAGGACAATTGCTATACATATAATAGTAACTGTTCAGCTATAAGTAATAATGATTTAAAAAAAAAGAAAGAAACTACTCACACTACAAAAGAAAACCCCACACTCCCAAAAATGATTTTTTAAAAACCATCTTGAAGACCGAATTATTAGAAGATGGTGGACTTCAAGGCAAATACAGGGTATCACGCATTATTAACAGTACGGCCTGGTGAATTCAGAAAGAATATTTTTCACCTCAGGTAGTTTTCACTAAAATGAGTTCCAGGCTAATAAAAAGATGCATTATGTTTCTTGCTATTATTGGCTTTTATTGGGATACTAGCAGTACTCGCACGGCCATGCCTGCGCCCCGTTTTTATGCCGAGTGCAATCTTTGCAATCTAAAATATTTTGCAAAATAAACAAATAATCCACAACTCTATTGTTAGTCGCCAAATTTGCCAAGCAACTTTCAAATTAAAAAGAAAATCAATTAACATTCACACAATGAACATCTGTAAACGAATTTGACAATGGCGCAATAACCAAATCAAGAAACCGGTTCTTCCATTCAACCGCAACCGTAAGTTGATGCAAAAAAAAAAAAAAAACCGACACAGCCAAATGTTTAATCTAAGGCCCCTATATATAAAAGCTGGCGCATCAGCTTAAGATCAGCCATTTTGGATCAGAGCGCGTGTTTGAGTGGTTTTCTTTTCTGGCAAGTTATACCGAGCAACGTTAATTGTTTGTTAAATAACGTGTCATTTCTGAAGAATTTTACAAAACTTGAAACTTTTCTCTGGTAACCCTAGCTCTGCAACAATGAAAAATCTGATCCAAAATGGCTAAACTTAAGCTGATGCGCCAGCCTGTATATATAGCGGATCTAGTTCAATCGAAATCCAGGCCTGACGTCACTGATGACGTCACAGAATGAAGAACCGTTTCTTCTCCTGGTTGGAAGGACGGTAACAGATAAAATGTGTCACTTTAAATTTAAAAAATTGTAAAAAAAAACACTATTGCATATTTTTGAAAAAAAAATTCTGAAGAAGGTAAAATGTTTTGTCTACTTCATGCTAAATTTTCAGAAAGAAAGTTCCCATACATTTGGTAGGATGGGTTTAGAAAGCAAAATATAAAGGTTTTTTTTCAAAATTTCATAAAAAAATTTTAAAAAAAAATAATAATTTGAATTCTGAAATTTTGAATTCAAATTATGCTTTTTGCAATCACAAGTTGCGACAAGATCCTACCCATTGGTTACTACCCTACTCATTTGTTTCTAGTCACAGCTCCTGTACCTCCAAGTTTACCTCTCCTCTTGAACGGAGACGTGTGTATTAGTTGTGTATGTGTAGGTTTTTGTGTGTGCGTAGACCTGTGTGTATGCACGTTGGCGTGTGTGTAAAGGCACTGTGTGTATGTGTGTGAGTGCGTAGTATATGAGCGTGCATGTGTGTAGGACGCCACCGACCAGGAGCGGCTATCGGTGGACGGAGTCGCACCTGCAAGTGACGGTGGGAGCTGAAAAAGGCACAGACACCAAAGACGGTCAAATGAGAACAATAAGCAATCGTGATTGCTCAAAAAAAAAAAGCTATCACGTATTTTTGAAAACTTTTTTTTTTGAAGAGAGATTGACTACTACATACGAAATTTTCAGAAAGTATGTAGTAGTCAATCTAATACTTTTTGAGGGACGGTTTTAGAAAAAAAGTTAAACCCAGGAAAAAACACAAAATAAAGATTTTTTCAAAAATTCATAAAAAATTCAAAAATTGCTCAATATTCAAAATTTTTTCGGTCGTCATATTTGAAATTAAATTCCCTACACTATGGTACAAAAAATATTTTCCTGGCGTGATTGGTCGGGGGTCAAAATTCAAAATTCTATTTACAAATTTGTTTATATGAGGGCTATGGGAGACCTGAGCAACTAAATGAAGTATGTTTTATAATATGGTTGATAAGCTATTTTATTTTATAAACTAACAAAGGTCTAGGAAGAAACTGAACTGGGGGGTCTGACTTAGATGCACTTCCCCTAAGCATAAAGATTATAAAATACTTCTTTTACAGCAAGAAAACATCAATGAATACAGAAAACATTTCAGCGAAATAAAACAATCATTTCAATCATACCAAAAATGGATTGGCACTACTTGTTGCAAAAGACTGGCCCCATGGATTATATCCATCGCCCACAACAGCACTTTTATTCTGAACTGACTGGCCATTTGTAAATGAACTACCCCAGATTTGACTTGATGATCCAGGCCAGCATGCAGCAGAAACACCCCCATTAGATAAGCTCGGATTAGTACCAATGGCAGTTGGCAAGCCATTGGCATTTTGATTCTGCAAGACTATAACATTTCCAGAAGCAGGTTGTGCCTGAAACGGATTAGGCGCACAAGTCAGCGCAGGCTGAGACCAAGTTGTTGCAGTGTGGCCAAAAGGATTTGGTGCAACTGAAAAGAGATATTCAGTGAAATAATTTTAACAGTTAAATACCTAATAAAGCAAGGTAAAACTTTTGTTTAACAAAGTATATTCTTTTTCACAAAAATTTTAACAATGGTTCTAAACTAGACATTTGTTGAAACAAATAAAACATAAATGCAAAAACTCACTTATAGGTGATGCTAATGCATGAAGAAATGTCCTACGTCATTTTCATGTAAATCTCGTGGTTCTACAAAGTTGCTCCATTCACAAGACCAAATGTTATGAGGTAGAACACAATAAATCCTCACCCATTACATGAAAATGATGAATAATATCTTGTGGTAGACTTGATCTTTTAAGAATCTCCATTGTCAAAGAGAGCAAGGGTATAGAACAAGCATGCAAAGAGGCTACGCTGTAGAAAACTACTACTGTTCATTTCTTAGTCGAAAGTTTAGTTCTCACTTTCAGACACAAGTCAGCACAGGTTGCCATTGTTGAAATTTTTGAAACTTTTTTACAGTTGTTTTGACATAAAACAAAAAATACAAGAGCGTGTGCAACTTGAATCATATATATATATATATATATATATATATATATATATATATATATATATATATATATATATATATATATATATATACACTCTAGAATACCTAAAAGTTACTAGAACTTCAAACCAATAAGCATGAAGACATACTGGACTACCAAAAATGTAGCACCAAATACAGGTAGTCTCTATATCAACTAAAAGCATTAGTATTAAGATCTTTTTTTTTCCTTCAAAATTTGCATAATGAAATTAATTATTTAATTTTAAAAACATTACTGATCTTGCAACCAAGAAAAATTTGCCTACATGAAAGAATAAAAAATTATTGTACATAAAACTGCAGATAATATGGAATAGCTGGATTGACAGTGCTGTGAACTACCAACTTTAATCTCACAATACTCCAATACCAGGAGACCACCAAAAATTTCAAGCACTGTGTATATATGTACAATTTACATTTCATATCTATTACATTTACAATTTAAATGAACACAAATTCAAATTAAAAGAAACCCCTTTTTTAAATTACTACGTTTTTTTATTTTAGTATTTTAAAAATCGTTATCACATATTTCCAAAGTACCTTTTTAAAGATTTCCTTAAATGTCAGCTTACATATAGGATATTCTATAAGAAATATTCTAAGGCTGTGAGAACTGAATCGACATTCAGATGTTTACGGGTCATTCCTCACAATGTGTAACTTTTGAACTAAAACATTTTTCAATTTCAAAACCTTTTGTTTTCTTTTGTTTCATTCTTACATGAAAGTTCCCTACTAGAAATACAATAAACAATTCCTCAGCTAAGTTCCAATTATTTTACTCACAAATAAAAAAAATAGAATAAAAAATACCTTGCTGCTCACGAAAATAAAAAAAAGGAAAATTTTAATGTTTGAAAATGGAGGCCAATATCAAAGAAGTAATTTTGGTATTTGTACAAACAATGAGCTATTTTATTGATTAGTGAGAATCTAATTCTCTAAATTAAATTACAGCTTAAATTTTAGTTATCCTTTTAATTCAAATTTCTGTTAAAAAATAGTATAGTTTTAGTATATTTCCAAATCAGTAAGCTTGCTAGGCATACTGGTAATTTAAAATTTTGATAGACTATCTAAAATTGATGTAAACATTATTACATGAATTGTTCCTCAAAGTTTTTACTGTAAAAGGCATGTGACCAGAAAAAATACCATTTTTGAAGACTCTTTCACTAAAAATTTCCAACTATTTGAATTGAACAAACAACTTAGTGCAAACATACCAGGAGCAAACACACCAGCACTTATGGCAGGAGTGACAGTGGGCCAAAAGACTGAAGCTGCGGACGTAACAATAGCGGATGGAATAGTATTAGGAATGTCAGGAGTTTGCTGCTGATGCAGCTGGTTATCTAGGTCAGCCAGTGCCGCATAGCGATCCGGAGGAGGTGGGGCTGGTTTTTTGTGGCTGCTGACACTTTGAAGTCCTGAACTTGAGATGACAGGTGATGAGGAACTGACAGTAGAGCTGGTGTTGATCTGGCCGGATATAGCTGCGGATGCATTTGAATCTGCAAAAGAGTACACATAACACTTAACTTTGAACATGTTAACATCCAATAAATGAGTTATTGCATACGCCAGTCAGGTCAGGCTAGAGGAAATTTGGGTCCGTTAACAAATCCTTCACAAAAATTCGATCAATCAAAACAGATCCTTCACAAAATTTTGATCAACCAAACAGATCCTTAACAAAATTCCGATCAACCAAAATGGATCTTTCACGAATTATTTATTTAAAAATTCAAATCTCAAAAACAAAATAATCACTACAACCTTTTAAAATATTTAACATACCTTCTAAAATTTAATATGCTTAATTAAAGAAAAAAAAACCCTTTACACTTAGTTTTCTAAGCCCATTAAATTTCACCATTCACATATCTTGCCAGAAAATGGCTAGTGACATTTTGTTGCATAAAGAAGCCCAAATTAATTTACTCTGGTAATATGCAATTCTAAAAATTAAAAGCACCATGCGCGTAAGTCATGAATCTATACCCATACCCATGGTTGTTTGGTTTAAATCGTGATTTAAACAACGTTTTCTTTTTTAAATATTTTTTTTTTTTTTGAAAAACTTCATTGTTTTCCCCAAATCCAAATATTTTCATAAATTTTACATATTATTGTAAAGAGTAAAATCTAATTAAAGCAAAGTAACTAGCAAAGCTTGAAAGATGAATTACAGGTTTAATATATTTAGAAACTTATAATTTTTAAGGTTATGCAAGTAGAGTAAGCATAAAATTGTGCTTATACCTGCACACTTTTTGCATCCTCAATAGACAATGCAGTCAGAGCAAGAAAAGAAAATATAAAAAATTATGAAAACAGAAAATATTCATGTAACCGGGTGCTCTTATTAAAAAAAAATAATGTCAAATTTTCACCTTTCAAAGAACTTTTTTGATCCCAATATAATAAAAGAAGTCCCATGTATGAATGGGGGAAGAATCACATTACTTTTTATGAGACCTCAATATTAAAATAAGTTAAGAGTATTTTCATTTGTTTGTACTGAGGCGTTTAATTAAAATGATTTCCCTTTCCTTTGATAAAAAAATTGCATTGTCTACAAAGGAAAACATATTGATTTTCTTATAACCTACTTGTACTGTTTCAATAATTGCTGTCACTGATACATTAGGTAAATAAAGTACACGATTTGTAACTTTTTGTCAAATCTTTAAACAAAATATGTGTTGATCTTTCGATTTCTAAAATTGAGTAAGTTGCACGTTTCTCTAGAAATCTACGTAATCAATCAAAATTGATTTCATTTGCATTTTCTATTTTTTTCTTTTTTTGCCATTTTAGATTATTTAAATGAGTTGCAGATATTTCTGCTCTATGGGCATTAACATGGGTATGTATTTATAGAACATAGAAACATATATACTTTGCTCAGTTCAAGAAATTGCACTCAAAGGCTCCTTATTTTGGAAAAATGATGAATGAGAATGACAGGTACAAGAATTAAATGGATGAACTACCAACGTTTTGATGCACAAAAGTTGTGCATCAAAACATTGGCAATTCATCCAATTTTCAAGCACAAAGGTATTTTTTTGTTTTTTAGGTACAGGAATGACAAAAATGAAGAATTCTGTGATTATTAAAATTTAGAATTTTATTTTTGGCAATTCAGTTATCAAAAGACACATGAAGTTCATTTCAAAAAATGTACAATATTCAAAACTATTAATACAAAATCATTTTATTAAACTAGTCAAATTATTAATAGGCAGAAAAGTCCAAAAAGTAAAATTTGCTGAAAGTTCCAGTTATGACTAATAGGACTCGACCGATGGTTCAACAATTTAGCCATCGGCATCGGCGGCCGATGCTAACTTTCAGGAAACATCGGACCATCGGCCTTAAAAACATCGAAAAGTCGATGGAATTGGCCGATGTTTTCGAAAAAAAAAAAGACCTTTGATGTTTTACTTTTTAATAAAAAGTAAAAGGAGTTATTTTTTTCATATAAAATTATTTACTTAAATTTCAGTATGACTTTCTATTTTAGTCCCCTTTGAAAGAGTTTTTAATACTGCATTCAGGTACCAAACAAGTTAATTATTGCTTTGTTTCTTGCAGCTGGATGTACGTATGTATCCCTCATAAGTCATAACTCAAAAATTCTAAGCTGTAGAAGGATAAATTTTCGCATGTGGGTTGTGTGCGTACGTTCCAGTTGTGCACTTCCCTTTTTGTTTTCGATCGGGTATTCTGAAAAGCCTCTTTACTCATTTTTTGTGGCTATTAATTACTGATTTCAATGCAAAACTAGTAGCGTCTCAGACTGACGATCATTTGGTGATATATTGCCGAATTGGAGATCATGGAAACAAATATGAGATGGCAAAACCGGTTTTTGTGTCATTTTTTTAGATTTCCGTTTAGCCGACGGTAATTTTTAATTTTTTTTTTAAATATGAATCACAGTAATGCAGTCTTTTCTGTACCGCTTCGGCGGAGTTACAAGTTTGTGGCCCGTCGAAATACATTATGGGGCCCTATTTCTCTATCACACAAGTTGTAAAACATTTATCTTAAGCAGTTTTGTAACTCCTACGGTGCCCCTATGCTTATGGGGCCTCTTGCGCAATTCTAACATTTGCTATATTTTAAATCCGCCACTGCACGTCAAAACAAACTCGGCTGCAAGTTTTGAAAAGATTTTTCCGTTCAATGTTAATGATTATTTTGAACTCTGTTTTTTTACGACTATTTTTTGAACTTCCGAGAACACTTGCGTGCTCCTCCTGCTACTCCCTCAATTTCTGAAATTAAACTCTAGTTGTACTTCTGAGTTATTTAAAACTAACACCATTCATAAAATTAGAGATTTTTTTTTTAAAAAACTTTATCTAAAAAAAAAAGCAAGAGTTTGTACAATTTTTTAATAACAATAATTTCCTTTTTCAAATGAAATAGAAAATTATAATATTTTCCCCCCAGAAAAACAAAAGTTTAAAAACCTTTTAGAATAATTTTAAAAACATTTTGGAAGAGGTTTGAACCCTAGAAGCCTAATCCTTGCATACAGTCCTGGGCTGTAACTAATTTCATTAAATGCGGGTGTTCCATACCAGTACAATAATTTGATATTTTAAACATTTTTAGCTAGCTTTTGTCATGAATGATTATACAGTTTTACTGAAATTATTTTTCATCGAGCTTTTTTCTTCTCCAAATCAGGATCTACAATATAAAATATCCCCCCCCCCAAAAAATACATATGTTTAGCAAAGTTTTATCATTTCTTTTGCCAGAAAGAGTTTTATTATTTAAGTGTGAGTTGCAACCAAATAACAGATTTCAAATCTAAAGATTATTCATATTTTGCACAACTACAGCATTTTAAATAGTCTTAAAGAGTTTGCAGTTATAAAAATCACTTCATAAAAACATCAGAAAGCGTTTTGTATTTCTGCTTATTTGATATAAAAATGTTCACTCACTATCATCACCAAAGGCACTACTAAAATCGGCAAAAGAAGCACCACTGTTATCTAGAAAGAGATAAACATTTATAAGATGCTAAAAAATGCCACCTCAATCATAACAATGATTAAAAAATAACAAACATGCAACTATGACAAAAAGAAAAAAAAAACAGTTCCCCTACAGTTCATTATACACTGTTTATTATTTTCTAAAATTTAAAGCAATAGATTAGTTATAACTTGTTACTCCATGACCAAAATAATGTATTGGTAAACAGGAAAAATTCAACCAATTCAGGAAACTATCAAAAGGTCAAACTAGAAACAAATACTAAAAGATTGCAACACAATTATACATAAAGTACTACATTGAAAAAGTCTATTTTTTTCATACATACAGAAAAACTGATAAAAATGAGTTGACATGTTACAAAAATGGTTTACTCATACAATGTTTGAAGTAGAGGTGTAGACTGGTATTTTTCTTTGGTAGCCAGTGGCTACCAACACTAAAAACTTTGGTAGCCACTTCAAATTTTTGGTAGCCAAACATAAACCCACACATATATATATATACAGAAAAGCACAGTTTATACATTTCTCTTTGGTACGTTTTTCGAATTGGTCCCTGCAGAATCCAATACATTTTAATGCATACCTATTGTACGTTTTTCCCCTTATACGCTTTTTTCATACAGTCCCTTCAAAAACGTATAAACTCTGCTTCACTGTACATATATTTCATATATCTGTGTATTAAAAATCTTAGCACAATAAAAATCAGTACCAGTGAAGATTGGTAAGTATTTTCCTTCTCTCATTGAAGAAATCTGAGAATGATTTGGATTGAAATAGGATGTCACTAATAATCAATGCCACTTATTTTAAAAGTCCGAATTAGAATTGAACTAATAATAAAGTAGCTATCCACTACTCTAGAAATCTGCCTATCAACATACGACATTTAGTATCGTTTATAGAAATAATGCATTTCAAATTCAACGGCAAAAAAAAATATGTTTAGATTTAATATTTTAGGATAAAATTAAATTGATTAAAATAAAGCTTGTAAAAATAAATATATGAACAGGATTTATTACTTTTTAGTTATTAAAATATAACTTTCAATTATCAAAACTTCTGAAGTATTTAAAAAATGCAAAAAGATTAGCAAAACTGTTGTGCAATGTCGGCACGTTTCCCGAAAATAATTGCATTTATTATTTATTAAAATAAAACTTAAAATAAGCTGACAACTTCCGACTGCCAAAAAAATTAAAATATGTTGGTACAAGATGCAAAAGGAAATCTAAAGCACAAGATGCAATTATCCTCAAAGTGCGATTCCAAAGTTAGCATGGCTCCAAAAATAAATTCTTTTATTAAAATGGAACATGAAACAAGCTAATCTAAGGTAGCACACATCAAAATAACTTTTGCTTATCAAAAATATGCAGACAATTGTACAAGATGCAAAAAGATTGAAAATTCAACCACGAGGTGCAGTTCCCCGCGAAGTGCGGTTACAAAGGAAGCATGGCTTCAAAAATAAATTCTTTTATAAAAATAGAACATAAAACAACTAATATAAGGTTGCATTTGTCTAAATAACTTTCGTCTGTCAAAAATATTAAGGTATGTATAAGATGCAAAAGGATTTAAAACTCAACCACGTGGTTATAGTTATCCGCGAAGTACGATTCCAAAAATAAATCAAGTCTTTAAAATAAACATAAAAATAAGCTAATTTAAGGCAGCCTGTGCCAAAATAACTTCGGATTATCAAAAATATTAAAATCTGTACAAGATCCAAAGGGATTGAAAACTCAACCACGAGGTGCAATTCCCCGCAAAGTACGATTACAAAGGAAGCGTGGCTTCAAAAATTAATTCTTTTATTAAAATGGAACATAGACCAAGCTAATCTAAGGTAGTATACGTCAAAATAACTTTCATTTGTCAAAAATATTAAGTAATGAACAAGATGCAAAACTATTGAAAACTCAACCACGAGGTGCAGCCCCGCAAAGTACGATTACAAAGGAAGCATGGATCCAAAAATAAATCCATTCATTAAAATCAAACACGAAATAAGCTAATTAAATTTAGCCTGCGCAAAATAACTTCAGATTTAAAAAAATATTTTTAATATTTACAAGGTGTAAAAGGATTGAAATCTAAATCACGAAGTGCAATTTTTCGCACGAAGTACGATTTCAAATTTAATATGGCTCCCTAAATAAAAAGTCATGAAAATTAAACATTAAATAAGCTAATTTAACGCTGCATTTGTCAAAATATTTTCAGATTTAAAAAAATATATATATATTAAAATCAAACGGGAAGTGGTCAACGAATCAGCAAGGAGAGGGGAATTTTTTTCCCCTTTGGTCACCCGGTGGCGATCGGCGCTGAAATCTTTGGTAGCCATTGAAAATTTTTGGTCGCCAATTGGCGAGTGGCGACCGCTAATCTGCACCTCTAGTTTGAAGTAATGAATTCAAAAACACATTTTACTCCAGGCAGGACAAAATACCCATTTAAAAAAAAAAAAAAAAAAAAAAACAGAATTTTACGAAAATAAATTTAAAAAAAATTGAATATGCTCATTTTGTTTTTTTTTGTCAGGTACTGATTTTGCTCGCATGACTTTTGTGAGGTACCAATAAAAGGTTAAAAATCCGATGGGATTTGGTTTACCTAAAGCTAAAAATCATGTAAAAAAGTCTGCTTGAGAGTAAGAGCAAAACAAAAAAGTCAAAACGTGCAACATATACTGCCTTTGGAAGGTAAAACACAGTAAAGTGAAACTTTGGTCACTCGACCTATGTATAACCGGTTACCCCAGTAACTATACATTTTTTTCTTATGGTTGGGCCAATGCTAATTTGAATGAGCGAAACCTCTCTAACTTGACACACATTTGCAGAAACCCCTACAAGTAGACATCCAATTGCTACTGCAGTACAATTTCTGCTACTAACATGCTTTCATACTGACCTCTTCTCGGAATTTTATGCTGTGGTTTCTTGGTCAGTCAATCAGGGTGGCGACAGGAAGTGGAAAAAAATGTTCCCTGACTTTTCCCTGATTAAGCTCACCAAATTTCCCTGATTTACGTTAACAATGATAATGGTTTCCTTTTTTTGCCCTACCCGAAAAGCATTGCATATTAAAAAAAATGCAGTGTTTAAAACAGTTTAAGCTGTTAATAAAAAATATATTTTGAAAAGATGCTCCTTTTTTTTGGTAAAAATTGTACATTAAATTATTAACAAAGAAATATTATAGGAAATCTAAAACAAATACTTTACTTCCAGGAACCAGTTAACATAAGAACTCTAAGAAATTATTAAAATCCCTCTTAAAGACATATCTAATCATGATTAAACTAAAAAATTTAAATGGAAATCATCTCGAACTGAAATTTCAAACCTTAATTTTGCTTGATGAAATTAAGGGTTTCTTAAGGGTTGTTTTTTTAAACCAGAAATTATTTAAAAAAAAAAAAGCAGAAATGTCGAAATTTTCAGAACAGAATTATTTGTTTTATTTTGTATACCTGTTTATGAAACATTATTAAACACAAGCAGTAACTTTTAGTTTATGTATTAATTGTTTAGATATTAGTTAATCAATTGATTTACTTAAACAAGCCCTACTTGTTCAATGAAAGTATTAAGCGTTTGTGTCATCTCAAAGTACTTTGGATCAAATAATGCAAGTCTAATTCATGTTTTTTCAGGGAAAATTATTACAGTCATTAATGGCCTTCCTCTTTGCCTGTAGTGTTGTTTATTCTACGTAGCATGGAATGCGTGGAAGGAAAATTTAAACTTGCTAAAATAAGCAACTTTACAGACACAGAAGGAATCTTAGGAAGCTCATCCTAAGATTGAATACTTTGACGTTGAGGGAAAAAAATGCACAAATATGCGGCAGTGTATGATGGCACTTCATTAATTATATATATATTTTTAAACAAATAATTGGCAGAAAACTCAGGGAATTAAATTATTTCATTTTGCACAGAAAAAAAATTTTTTTTTTCTTCATTTAATCAATTTTCCCTGAATTTTTGTTATTTTTTCAAAATTTCCTGATATTTCCCTTATTTTTCCCTGAGTGATAAAGTTAACTGACTTTTCCCTGATCTCCCTGATCTGTCGCCACCCTGGTCAATCCTTTTCTGGAATGCTCTTTTAGAGAATTCCACCCTTTATCCAAGGGAGTCAGACACCACACTCTGCTGTTAGTGCAAGTAGCATAAGAAATAGTAAGATAAATGGACCCATGAAAGATCTCCAAAGAAAGACACCATGACATATTTTGCAGATGCTGCTCACATGTGGTAGGCAGAAATTTTTTATGTTAAACAGACCTAACTGACAAAAAGCTTTTTCACCACTTTTCAAAAATTATGGATTTATTCCTCATTAGGTATTCAAATAATATTAGTGATTTTAACTATGTATTAAAAAAAAAAAAAAAAAATTTGTTTACTAGAATTAATTTTCATAATGTGAATGTTAATATTAGTAAGGAAGTGATACGGAACCCCTTTAGGAATTTAAATAAAAGAACCTCAATAAGTTGACATCTGCTTAAGTCGACATGTTTTCAGAGGAAACCAATTAAACAAGCTTGTACAATAAAGCTAAAATATAATAGAATACAAATATGAAAAAAAAAAAAAGAAAAATTTGCAGACACTGCTCTTCCCATGGCAGTATAGAAGTTGGCAGGCATGAATAAACTTTTCTTTCATTTTATCTTTTCAATAATTAAAATCTTAATTATTTCAGAATAGGTACATGGAGTAAGATTATAGGGAATGCAAAACCTATACTCATTCAAAGAATGAATGTCAATTTAATGGTGGGAAAATTATACTAAATTTAACAAGTTAGCCAACTTGTATTGAATTTATGCCAGCTGAAAGCTAGTCTCATTACACCTGCACTGCAGCCGATTTTCTGAAAGCAACTCTTCATTACTCATTAACTGTTCTAGATATTCCAAGAATCTGAGTGATACTCATATACTGCCGTGCTAAGCAGAGGCATGCGCAGAGCTTCAGTAACGGAGGTATCCCTATACCAGTAAACCTGGTCATTTAGATAACCACCAGAAGAGGACACAGAGCCACCGCAAGGTCAAAAATTTAGATAAGGTGTATTAAATTGGTAGCATTTGATTGTTTTTAAAGCATCTTTTTTAGAGAGAATTCAGTTTCTGGTTTAAAATGGAGTTAGGGAGTCGAAAACTAAATCTGAGTAGAAAGAATATAAACCCAATCGTAAACATACCATAAAACCGTACAAATTTAGACCATTGAACGAATCTGGTAGTATGTGCCATGTAGTGGTCGTTGGAGCAAAGCTAAAGTCTAAAAAAAATTTAGGAGGTTTACAAGTGTTGTCCAGCGAAGTTCATGCTGTTTACCCCAAGCTCCAGAGTTATTATTCTTGTGTCAACATTCATTTGTGTTGGGAAGTTTTTTGAAATTTATGCTTCAGCTCTCAAAGTCCCCTTTGAAACCTATATTTGCCAATTTGCCAATTTAATTCTTCAAAAGCTTGTTTATTACTCTATTACTCAGATATCTAAGATTATTCAGCCTTATCGGCGAATCCTGATGCTGCTTCGTTTACTTTTCGTTTTGAAGTAAACAAAATACAGGAATTCAAGTTGCAAATTTAGACCACCCATTTTTACTATCGTTTTTCAATATTTTGTGAACAGTTTTGTATTGTCTTGAGCAGTTTTAGTTATTGCGACAACGAAGAAACCTACCCAATTGGTACGAAATTTGTATGAAGCTTCTGTAAAAAAAAATGATAAACAGAAATACTCTTGTAAAAAATAAATAAAATCCAGGAGTAGGTACCTACTAATTGCTTTTCATACTATCTAACGTTCATATTCTATATCTGAATAAAATATCATTTTTCACAATTGATTTCATTTAAGAGAACCTGAAATTGACTCAAAAAGTAAACAATTTTTTTTTTTTTTTTAAATTTTTGCAGTGTATGGGGCTTAAGAACTCTCCACTGGACTTCTTTCAAAATCAAAGTTTCGAAAACCCTCTTCTATTCTACTTTTGTAAAATGAAAGGATACATTTCAAGGACTTCCCCTCCCTTCCTTTTCTTTGTTATCTCCCTATCTTCTTTTTTGTGTCAATTACTGATATAAGAATTTTGGAACCCGAGTTTCTACAATATTTATATCCATAATTCCCGAGTTTTTTTCTCCTAAACCATTTGAGTGCTTTTGTTTTAAAAAATGAAATTTTCTATTTCCAGCCTGATATTTTTATTTGCTTGAAATACAAGCGTTTAAGGTCTCAGTAAAAATACTTTTCCTATTTTTGACTGATATGGTACCTTTTAGAGGTACAGGAGTGACATTCACCATAGGCGCAACAAAAAAAAGGGGGAGGGGACGTAATTCGCCAAGATTATTTCGAAAAATATGAGTTTAAAGTTAATTACTTTAATTGCTTTTTCAAAAAAAAAAAAGTTACAATTGAGCTAAAAGGATAAAAGAGGCAATCCCTAATGCCTCCCGCATAAAAATAGAAAAATTTTGCGTGCATGGCACATTTTCTGGGTCTTCTTAATACTTCTACACTAGATTGTCTCCCCTTCTCTCGCGAAAAAAACATTCAAGATAATATAAAATTTTGGCTTCAATTTCATAAATGTTTTGAGTGAGAGGCCTCAAAAACTCTTCCTTAAGTATATTTAAGGCTAAAAAACATTTTTGGCGCTTCAATTTCGAAAAGTTTCCAGAGGACCTTGAATCGCTCCTCCTTCTAAACATCACTGGAATTCCTCTAAATCTGCATTTTTCAAACTATAATTTCAAAAATTGGGCGGGAAGGGGGGGGGGGGGGCGCAAAGAGAACAATTCAATTGCAAAATTTGCCGGCGGAGGGAACCCGAACCTCTTATTCCCCAAGACCTACACTATCAAACAGCGTCTAACACAGTGTTTTTACAGCTACAGCTTAGAGACTTTTTTAAGGGAGAAATCTCTGGATCCCCCTACTTCTATGTGAATATTCTACTTGCGAACGTTTCATAATCAATTGCTACATGTTATTTTCACTAATGAATTTCCATGAAACGAGGTGGTGGGAGGGCGCCATCCTTAGAGTTCACCGAATATGCTATGGACTCCATAGACACGCCACTGAGCACCTTAAATTTTCAAACAAGCATCTTTTGTTTTCCTTCACGAAAAGCATAATATTCCTTGATATTTTTAGTAAGTGTTAAAATTTTATGAATGTCGTGTAAAAAGGGGGAAAAAATCAATTTGAAGGGTGTCAAAAACAGTTCCCATTCAAATTTAGAACCCGAATTGATTTTGAGAAACGTATAGTGGAGGAGCAAATAGTCAAATTTTATCACCCATGCAATTTTTGTGATACAATTATGGGAGTTATTTTTTCTAAAGGGTATTGGCACGAGGAAACAAATTCAGATGTTGCCAACCTCGAAAATGTTTCAGGGGGCAGGGGGGGGGGGGGAAATCAGAATTGTGCTGGGGAGCAAGTGGTTTTCCATTCAATTTTTGTGATCTAGTTACGAGACTTAGTTTCTCTAAAAGGTATCGGCACATGGAAAACGAATTTCGATGTTGCCAACTCCAAAAATGGAGCAGATGGGCAAGGAGGTTATAACTGGAATGGGGGGCAAGTGGTTTTTGTTGTGATTTTTCTGATAAAATTATGGGAGTTAGTTTTTCTGATAGGTTTTGGCCTAGGAAAAGGAGTTAGTATTGAATTTGTACCCTTTACCCAGGCCCGTCATTTGAAGGTGGGGGGGAGGGGGGTGTTAGGGGAGCCCTCTGAAATTTAAATTCTAACATTTTTACCTATAGGCATTGTTTTCGACCCCCCTCGTCCGATCAGGTGGGATTCAATTGAACAATAACTTGCTTCACTTAACCAGCAATTTCTTCATAATTGTTGCGCTCACGACCATTTTTAATATCTTAAAGCATGCCTAATGGAAATTTATAGAATTACGAATGCACTGTAAATTTTATAGGCTATAGGTATTCAACTTACAGGTCGTATTCGGTTCACCTTTTAATTATGAGTGGCCTGGAATATGCTACCTCAATTTTAAGTTACGAAAAGTGAGTGCACAAAAGCTAGGTAAAGCATTGCAGATTTTTTGAGAGCAATTAGTCTTCTCCTTTTACCGCTCCCAAACAATGGTAATTTCAAATCTGAAACCGACAAATAATTTTAGATATCTAGGAAAATAGGTTTGCTTCTCTACATCAAAAGTTTTAGAATTTCCGAATCGTAAAATAGTGGCCAGGACGAGCCACTCGCTTCCTCTTCTCCTTCGTTATGCCACTGGTTACCCCAAGCAGGCCAGTCATTTCAAAATTTTCCCAGACAGCAAAGGCAGGCTGACATTATTGCCTAAATATATGGTTTTGAGTACAAGGAACCGCTTATCCAGATTCATTTTCCTTCACATATTCACATCTTTTACACTGAAAAGGGAGCTGGCTCTTAACTCTGAAATGCAATTTAAGTTGGATGTTTATCTGTTATGATGTTGTTATTAATGGATTTAAGTATTTTAAGCTTTGAAAACTTGTTGTAAACTAACAAATGTTGAAAACAAACTGTTTTACATTTGCAGCTATATAGAGCTATATATTTGCAGTTATATACATATATATGTTACTAGCAGTACCCGCACAGCGATGCCCGTGCTAAAAATTTGATGAAGGTCCATCGAATAAAAAAAAAAATTAACGCCCCCTCCTCTCTGATGAGAAATGATCATTTTTCTTTGTATAAAATGAGTACTCACCTTTTCAAAAAAAAAAAAAAAAAAAGTTTCTTTGGAATTTAAAACTTTTCGTCAAATGATTAAATTAGATTTACATTTTCTTTAAAACTCTAGTTAGCGAGTGAAGCGGTTTTTACTGCAATATAAAACTAGGGCGGTGACAGATCAGGGAAATCAGGGAAAAGCCAGGGAACTTTATCACTCAGGGAAAAATCAATGAAATTTGAAAAAATAACAAAAAATCAGGGAAAATTGATCAAATGAAGAGAAATTTTTTTTTTCTTCCTTGCAAAATGAAGGACTTTGATTCCCTACGAATTTTCCGCCAATTATTTGTTTTAAAAAAGTAAAATTAATGAGGTGTGATTATACAGTGCCGCATATTTGTGCATCTTTTTTCCTCAAGGTCAAAGTATTCAATCTTAGGATGAGCTTCCTAAGATTGCTTCTATGTCTGTAAAGTTGTTTATTTTACCTTGCTTGAATTTTCCTTCCAAGCATTCCAAGCTACGTAAAATAAACAACCCTACAGGCAAAGAGGAAGCCGTCATTAATGACTTGGCTCCCTTGCCTTTACTCATTGTCTTGAAGTAATTAGCATACTGTTATCACAATTTCAAGGAAAAAAATCTTTTTTAAATTAATGCTGAAAAAATCTTAAAAGTTATCACTTGGCGTTATTAATTTAATTACTAAAATAGAATTTTGTCTGAAGATCTTTTTTTTTTGCCATGGTATTATTCACTGTCACTTCAGATTACAAATATTTCTTTAAAAATGGTTTTAATAATTTCTTAGAATTCTTACGTTAACTGCTTCCTGGAAGTAAAGTATTTGTTTTGGATTTAATTTCCTACAATATTTCTCTGTTGATAATTTAATATACTATTTTACCAAAAAAAAAAAAAGGAACATCTTTTCAAAATATATTTTTAATTAATAGCTTAAACCATCCTAAACACTGCATTTTTAAAAAATATGCAATGCTTTTCAGGTAGGGCAAAGAAAGGAAACCATTATCATTGGTAACGTAAATCAGGGATATTTGGTGAACTTAATGAGGGAAAAGTCAGGGAACTTTTTTTTCCAGTTCCTGTCGCCACCTTGAAAATATTTCGCCAAATAAACAAAAAAAGACATCAAATAATATCTTTCAAATGTAAAAATAATTCCCTAACTCTATTGTTTATCGCCAATTTTGCCCAGCAACCACGCTATCATAATCTATCCGTCTAACGAAAAAAAAAACATGCCGTGGACCATTCAAAAAGCATCGTCAGAAAAAAAGAAAATGTCGTACATTTCACTCGAATAAAAACAAATCAAAAGTTTATTTTATTTCAAATCAAATCGCCAAAACAATGAATTTCATTAACGGTTGCCTTAAAACAATAATCCTAGACTGAACAGCAAAGGGCCTAACACGCCAAGCGACCACGCTACCGGAAGTCTGTCCTTTTGCGAGTGAAGCGGATGTTTTTTCTTTGGCAAGAATAAATGTTTCGCCAAACAAACAAAAAGGTATATGATCACATTAACAGTAGCTTTCACATCTTTATATATTAAGAGCTGCGTTTCCCGGCTTTGCCCGGTCTACCTTGAGAGTAAAAATTGCGTTGAGTGACATATATTCCACAATCAGGCTTAAATAAAAGGAAAAAAAATTAATTTGAATTTTGACATCTTGAATTCAAATTATGTTTTTCGCAATCACGAGTGTGTGTATGTAGGCTTGTGTGTTTGTGTGTGGGGGTATGTGTTTGTGTGTACAGGTTATGTGTATGTGTGTGTAGGGATATGTGTTTGTGTCTGTGTGCAGGCATGAATGTGTATGTGTGTGGGTGTTTGTATGTATGCGTGTGTGTATGTGTTTGTGTATGTGTGTAGGTGTATATGTGTGTATGAGTGTGTGTGTGTGTAGTTGTGTATGTATGTGCATGTGTGTAGGACATGGATGCAACCAGGAGACGGCTTTTGCTAGAGGTGCAGCATCTTGAGGAACCCGTCGACGGTGATGGTGCTGAGGGTGGCGGTGGGAAAAATCAAAGGAACGCCAAAAACAGTCAAGTGAGAACAATAAGCAATCGTGATTGCTCAAAAAAAAAAAAAAACACTATGCAAAAATTACCCTTCCAAACATTGATGACAGATATTAAAATACTTCTAAGAAATTAAAATGCGAAAAATGGATTTTGAAAGCGTAACCATGGAAACATGAAATGAATTCAAAATGTATTCAAAAAGCGTAACCGTGGAAACGTGAAAATAAAATAGTTGACAACCTGAATCAAAATGACATATTTCGAAATTGATTTAAAAACGCTTGTAACTTTTTTTCCTTTATAGATAGAAGCTAATTTTTTCGACCATAGGTCGAGAGAGATCTGGAGTAAAAAATCTCGCTTTTTCCAATGCTGTCAAAAGGAAAACTGTGGGACAATTCCTTTTTATTGATAGATTTAATGAAGAAAGTAGTGTCTAAATTTCAGCTAAGCCTAAAAAAGGTCGAGCGAAAAATGCAAATTACTCTTGTCGTAATGAAATTAGAGCATCGAAACAAATTGCTTAGAACGTGGAAAATTCTACCCTTTTCAAAGGTATATAATATTAATATGTGCAAGTAATTTTTCACCCCTTTAATAGCCAAAGGTGAAATTTGCGCCTAAATTGGAATAAAAAAAGAACTATTTATCGGATTTTTTTCGAATTATAGCCTATGTTACTCAGTGAGAAGGCACCTTTCATACAGTGAAAGAATAGGGAAGTATCAACCTATCAAATATTCCAATTTTAACTATTGCACAATGTTGACAAGCTTACAAAACACAAAAATTCTCCATGGCCGGATTTTTAAAACCAACGATTGATTTTTTATGAATTTTTTAAAGAGCGATGCGCAAAAAAGAGGTGTGGCCTAAAACGTCAGCAGCTGACGTCATTTCCCTGTTCCGATCAGAGCTCCATTTCCATGCCGTGTTGCGCCTACCAGGAGGTGAATAGCACTGTCTTTTTCAGCCTTTTTAAAGCCTTTAACCAGCATTTTTTCCATCATGGAGCTAGGATTCACGAAAGGTCAATCCAATAACCTTCCTCAAGTAAAGTCATTCATGGTGTTTGACTTTTTTCGAAAGGACGAGAGATTTAATGTCCTAGAAGTACGGGGAGTGAAACAACAAAGTTTCACCATTGTTATTCTTTAAAATTGTACGTACATATCCGTCTATGTTTGCAGTTCATATTATTCGCATTAGTTTCCCTTATCAAGATTGATCATTTCCATTTGTGTGTCGATGGTTTTTTTATCTGAATATATAAATTACAATGTAAGAGCACTATTCCAGTTCTTACTTGGCGGCTTTTAATGAGGCGCGCATTTTGTAACAACCCTACTGCAAGTGATTCCAGTACTAAGTTTTAGAGCAGTTTTTGCGTGAAAATTTTTCGCTTTGTTGGCAATAAAAGTTGATCTGCTTTTTTTTTTTTGTGGAAAATTGTTTTAAATCCATTAATACATGTTAATTATCCTTGAGTTTTTGTGCAACTTAGCAAAAAAAGGAAAAATATATTTTTTTGCTCTTTTGATAAAAATAATAAATTTGAAAATGGTGTTCATTTCATAAAATAAGTACCTTTTTGCATGTGAGAAAGGTCTTGTATATATAGAAACGCTTCTGGTGATAAACTGAAAATGTATTTTTAAATTATCAATTTGTAATAGTTAAATTTGAAGATAGTTTGAATGCTAAAAAGAAAGCATTAATAGTTTTTGCATTGTTATTAAAATGGAAATAGTAATGCATCTATTACTTTCTATTTAAGTTTATTGTGCAGGGTTTAAATTCTTTTGTTTACTTGCATTTTTTTTCAAAATTTTTCATATGCTTATTAAGCATTTATTTATGAACAGTTGTGAACATATATTTCAAACTGTATTTCTCACTTGACAAAGTTTTAATTAAAATGAAGTGCAAATTTTCATTTTCAAATTTTAATTAATAAACACACTTGAAAACACTTCTTTCGAAGATCCTGCTGGGACGGAACAATAACAAATCAATTGTGAGGAGTTTTTTTAGATGTAGATACGCATCCAGGAACGAAGCAATACTTGTAATTGATTCTACTAGCCATGACAAAGAAAATCAAATTAAAAACAATCGCAGAATGCATTAAACCCTACAGACAGCAAAGGATTTTCACTAGCCTTTTATGCGCGCTGCTGTTAGAAGGCTCTTGTTTTCCCGCGCCTTCCCCCAAAGATCGCCAAGCACTTCTTTGTCCTAGCCAACCCCGCCGCCTCGCAGCGTGGCAGTGACGTCAGTCAAAGGACTTACAAGCAAATGACGTCACTCGCGCGTGAACATAAAAAAATTATTTAAAAAAAAGTATTAGTCGTATCGTAAAAATTTTTTCGCAGATGATGTTCATGTATGTTACTCTATCATATAAAAATAAAATTAGAAAATCGAATACTTCCCTATTGTTCAAATAGGTGCAATAGTTCCGGAGATTACATCGAAC
This sequence comes from Uloborus diversus, assembly GCF_026930045.1. Lineage (NCBI taxonomy): Eukaryota > Metazoa > Arthropoda > Arachnida > Araneae > Uloboridae > Uloborus > Uloborus diversus. Next base: position 79,261,645 of record NC_072738.1, read on the forward strand.
ATATAAACACACAAAAATTCGTCCTCTCTCTTTATAATATTAGTAAAGATATATGAAGTCAACTCTTGATAACTCGAAGTCCCAAGGGAACATTCGAGTTATTGGTAGTTCAAGTTACAGGAAGTTTCCACAATAATGTCAAGAGTTTGGGACCCGATAAAAACTTTGAGATCAAGGAATATTCGAGTTATAAACTTTGAGTTATCGAGATTAGGCCGATCTGCCCCCCGCAGTATTTTTGGGCTGGCAACATTCAAATTCGTTTTCCTCGTGTCAGTAACTTTCAGAAAAACTAACTCCCAGAATTGTACCACAAAAAATGAACGGAAAGTCACTTGCCCCCTCTCCCACTGCAGTTATAGCCCCCTCCCCCTGCACAAATTTTGGGGTCGGCAACATCCTAACTCGTTTTCCTTGTGCCAATACCTTTCAGAAAAACTAACTCCCGTAACTATATCACAAAAATTGAATGGAAAATCACTTGCCCCCAGTGCAGTTTAACTCCCCTTCCTGCCCCCCGAACCATTTTTGGAGTTGGCAACATCTGAATTCGTTTTCTTCCTGTTAATACCTTTCAGAAAAACTAACTCCGGTAATTGTATCACAAAAATTGAACGGAAACCACTTGCCCCCCTGCAGTTATAACCACCCCCTCTGCCCCCTGAAACATTTTCGAAGTTGGCAACATCTAAATTCGTTTTCCTCGCATCAATGCCATTCAGAAAAACCAACTCTCATAATTGTATCACAAAAATCGCAAGGGAAACCATTTGCTCCCAGACTAATAGCCGTGCAGCACCATTGCATGAAAACATTTTTTTTTTAAAATCATAACATAAATGAAATGCGTATACAAGAAGAAGAAATGATGAAAGCTGAGTGTGTGATGTGGAAGCTGAAGCTGGTTTGTAGAATATGCCTTTGCCCGTCGGCCACCTCATTCTCGTTTCAGTAGTCTGCACATTACAGCAAAATATTATGGACTTTTAATTTCGTCTTTTTTTTTTTTTTTTTTTGAGCTAATGGGTGTACTGCGGTACCCTGGTGACTCCCATGCGCAGGCCTTTGGTGCTAAACATAAAAGTCTTATCTGAGTCCGAGTTCAAAATGAGGAATTGCTGTTTAAAGTTTTTGTACCTCCCATGTATTTGATTCAGATGCATTTTCTAAGAACTCTTTTAAAAATATTTCCCATTCTCAAATGACCATAAAACATTGTATTTAGGTAAAATATGTGGCAAAGAATCACCAGGTAACCATGACTAAATTTTGATAAAAAGTGCAGATACGACTTTTGTGCTTAGTGCGGCAGTATAGCCTTTGAGCCCTTATCGCCTTGATTCCGCATCACACAGTGAAAAATAAAACAGTTAAAGGTATCACAGAATCGAAACAAATGCAAGAATAAATTTTTTACAGGTGTCTTCCTTCAAAGAAGAGCCTTTTATGGGAAATATAATTACCTTGCTTGCTTTCCTTGAAAGGATCCCCAAAATCTTTAAATAAATCTGGAGAAGAGTTGACTGCAATATTTCCAGAAGACAATGCTTGAGGCAGACCTCCAGATTTCTATTTTTTTAATATAAACATTCATTTTAAAGAAAGCTACAAAAATAAATTTAAGCTTTTTACAGGCTAGAAAATTTGATTAATTAACACCTATAGAGTTTAGATTTTGATTATATTACATTATAAGAAAATAATGTACCACAATTTTAAAACAATAAACTCAAAGTTCTCAACTTAATAATCTCCATAGAAAACCAATTTACAGCATCAATATCAAAGCTTTGAAGTTTTTATTCACTATCACCAGCAATTTATGAACATTACTTAATGGAAAATTTAGACACAAAATAAAAATATAAAGGGTTTTAAATAATTTCAAGTAGCATTATTTATCAAACTTGATACAATAAGACAAATTTGCAATTAAATTCTACTCCCTCAATTATTCTTTATCACACGTAAGAGGAAACTGAAGAATGATATACGGTTGAGTCCCAAAAGCTCAGCACTCAATGACTGGGCCAATTCCTGTATACTCTGCTGTAGCTAGCTAGGCCAAAAAAACAATGCAAACAAAACAAATCTTTGTTCTTTCACCCATTGTTTAGAACATAGCATTTTCAAATGGTCATTGTTTGGCTCATATTAGGTCAAGTTTCCAAGACTCTACTAGGTCATTCCATATCAAATCATCCAGTCAGAAATGAAAATGAAACCATTGGTCTCAGATTGTAATAATTTTTTTTTTTAATTTGTTCCATTTACTATCACTATCAATCAACCCTCTATATATATATATATATATATATATATATATATATATATATATATATATATATATATATATTCATATCTTGAATACTTTTTGGGATTATTATATTTGGGACATTAATTTTTGAAAATGTGTTAAAACAAACGATTTTGCTTTTCCCGAAATTTTTTTTGCTAGTGACATAGTTAAAGCCAAAAATTCATAACTTGAACCAATTTTCATGATATCACAAAACTTTTTCACTAGAATGTTCACAATAACTTGCAGAATAAGAAAAAAATGAATTTGACAATATATTTATTAAAGGGTGCAATCATTATAAGCTCAAACTTGGATTTCTAAAATATTTTGAAGAAAAAAACACTACACTACTATTTGTGCAAAAGAAAAGTATCAAGGATAAAAAAATTTTGAAAAAAAAAAAAAAAAGAACCGATTTCAAAATTGCTCTAAAAAGTGAAAAATAATTTTATTATTTAAACACCATCAATAATACTTTTAAACATAATTTTTGAAGTTGGTGCAAAAACGATCGATAAAATCATTCACAGCCATAACTCAACTACAAGTATAAATTTAACCAGGTCCAGTTTCTTCACTACCACATGCATTACGCATTGATGACAGCATATTTGAGTAACGATATAAATATTTCGTTCCTAACTTTGGATGATTTTTTGATAACAATATGAACGAAGCATGGTTACAATGGATTTTACTTTTTGTTTTTGTGCCAACTTCAAAAATTATGTTTAAAAGTATTATCGATGGTGTTTAAAGAATAAAATTATTTTTCACTTTTTAGAGCAATTTTGAAGTCCGTTCTATTTTTTTTTTTCAAAATTTTTTTATTTCATTCTTTTTAGTGTAAATGTAGATGTTTCAGTAAAAGTAAGAAGTTACCTAGCAAGAAGTTCGGCTCTATATCACTGTATTGCTTTAGAAAAACCTTTATTCAAAATTATCATTACAATTACTATTAATGTTACTGTTATATGGCACCAAACTTTAACAATGAGTTTCATATTGTCGCGTAGATGAAGATAGCGAAGACAATGTGAAAGCCAAATGAAGCGAATACTCGTTAGTCTCAACTCGAGATCTTTATTCAGAATCACGAATGAACGTTACATCCCCTTTACATACAACTTGAGAAAGTGCAGGAACTTTCCAGACTTGGAAAGATACAGAAATTAATAGAACATTCGAGAAACAGAAGAAACGAAATTTTAGTAAAATTCACTTTGTCCTAGTCGGGATTTGAACCTGGGTCGCTCGTGTGGGAGGCGAGAATTCTACCACTGAGCCACCGTTATCCACGGATGAAGAGTGCGAACTTCACTACAATATGATTTTAATCATTTAATAGGGAAATTGCATAAAATTTACTGTTTTTTGCCCATAACTTTTTTTTTAAAGAACAAATACGGTCAAACAAAGTAATGGGACCTAAGTTGAGCTATCCCCTATCCATTAAAAAAAGAATCATCAAAATCGGTTCACTAGGTGAGACGCTATGAGTGGACAAACAAAAAAAACATACATACAGTATGAACTGATAACCGCCTCCTTTTTTAAGTCGGTTAAAAAATATCTACAACTTGTGCACTTTGAGGACATGAAGATGCTGTATATTTGATTCTCAGGGACACTTTTGTGGCGCTGACACCAAAAAGTTACCAAGAAACCTAGTGTGTGTACTTTACTGCACCATAATAATAATAAGCTGCTCATAATGTCCAACTTGAAATGTTTTCATATTTTACGTAATAACTTAGGTACTGTGAGCTAGTGGTGACTAAAGGATGTTATTTCACTTCTAGATAGAAAGGACTGTAATTATGTTTAAAAATGCATTTATAAGGTCATAAGTAAATTCTCTAGGCTCTACTAGGAAAATCTTCAATTTATAGATAAATAAGAAGTATAAAGAATCCTGTTTCCCAGAGATTTATTTATTGTGGTCGAGTCCGGAATGGATTAATTGCGATAAACTGAAGTTAACTTTACTCTGAGTTAACTTCAGTTAGAATAGTAATTAAAAAATAATATAAAGTAATAATTACATCATATTGAGTAATTTAAGCCTTTATTAATTCTCAAAATCTTGCTTTCAAAGAACTGAATACACAAATTATCCTTACTTTTTTAAAATAAATGCATCATTGTGTGGAAAGACAAAAAGAAAACTGAGAAAAAATGGGATAGGATGGACTTCTATTCCAAAATATTTGAAACCAAAATTTTAAAAAGGGAGGCATAATTTAAATAATCAGTGCTTTGTTTCATTCTTTCTTTATTAACATCATTCGCGTAGTTTGCTTTTTTTTTTTTTTTTCAAAATACGAAAAGTAGGGAACGTTTGAAAATTTTCTGAAATATAGCTGAAAAATTAAGAAATTATTCTTAGGGTTTCTGGAGTAGGAGATTCTTTCATGGCATCTACCATTGCAAAAAATTTGGTTGATTCATAACATGGCATAACTGATGTTGACATTATTTCAAATGGGCAATTCAGAACAAAATTTTAATTTAACAAATCTGAATAAAATGATTTTTGGCAAATGGATACATGATTACCACCTTTTCTATCAAAAAAGTCTAAATTTTTGGTTCAAAAAAAAAATAAATAGATAAACAATCAATAAATTATAAATACAAAACAAAAAAGCCAAAAGTCACTGCATCATTTTAATGAGGTCTTGGCGGCCTTGGATTCATGCCTTGGCAGCCTGGTAGGTAGCTGAATAGCACATTTAGCTCAGAGGAGGAAGGATATGAGTTCAATGCTTCTTGCTGCATGGATGTAATTTTCTTCACAGGGTTGTTAAATTATATCATTTTATCGCATTGTATCTCACTCTTGGAAATGATGTACAAGAGTTTATAAGAGGGTTCGCATTAGCTCAATCACAAAAACTCAAAAATATATGATCAACAGAAAGTTCTACAAGCACTGAAAAAACTCAGCAATTTAACTATTAATTTCATTTAGATAATTAGGAAGAACTATATCATTTCAAGAAATATTAGATCGAAATATTTATCTCTTATGCTTTCAGAACACAAGACATTAATCTTTTACCATGTGATCAAGATTAGCTCTCATACTGGTTGATGAAAGATGGCTAATAAAGGCAGTGGGGAGCAAATGTTATTCCTTAAGATTCTATTGCTCAAAAAGAACCTATAATAAAATTAATAAATCACAAGAATGTTGAAGTCTAGTTCTTTATGTAACACAACTCATCTGACTAAAAAAGAGCAGAAATGTTTCCACATGACAAATTAACTTATTAACTTATTGACAAATTAACTATGCAAAATTAAATTATTCCCACATCTTCGACATTAAAATCCATTGTTTACCTGCAACTCTAATGCTTGTCGATTAGGAATGACAGTGTGACTTTTGGATTGAGTAACAGAGTTATTTGATGGAACAGCAGGAGCACGTGGTTTCATCTTCTTAATAGCTTCACGTGGATCAACATAATATTTCTTGTCCTCATATTTCTGGATCATGAATTGCTTTCTCTTTTCAGGGCTTGAAACATCAGATTCAAAACATTTTGGATCATATTTTCCTAACCAAATGTGGTGACAATACTAAAGAAGAAAAAAATAAATATTTGCAATTGTTGATTAAATATGAAAACTCTTACTGTTTAAATTTAGGTGCAATGTGCAGTTTCTTCTATTTGAACTTTTAAAAATCTCATAAAATAAAAAGTTTACACACACACACAAAAAAAAAAAAAAAAAAACTTAAAACACCATTGACATTGCATGTCTTATAAATAAGTTTATCACTAAGGAGTTTTATGTACAACAAAATTAACTATTTTTTCTGTATTAGTCCTATTAACTCTACATCATGCCTAAAGGCACATCATGAATAGGAGTTAGTGGTGCTAGTGATCCTGGGAGTAAACATTTTTTCAGCAGTCTGAGAGATAGAAAACTGAAAAAAGTTTACATTATAAACTTATAGACAGCAGTTTAAACTATGGTAAAAAACCTTGTCAAATACTGTCAAATTTTATATGTAACTTAAGTTAATAAGAAAAATGTATTTATTATTATTTCTTGTTTTTAATTCAAAATATGCAAAAAAATGATTACTTAGACTGATCAGATGTGTGAACTACATTAAATTGCATATCAGTTTTATCCTGCTTACACATTTCAAGTAAAGTGCAGATGCAACATTGTTATTTAGTAGAAAGATGGAACACACAAGATTATAAGATTTAACTTTAAAGCAAATGGAACTGCATAGCTGAAAAGAAACTAATAAAAACCTGATAAGTCCCCCCCCCCTTTTTCCTCACTAAAACACATAAAGAAATGCAGTTGAATACTTGTTTTATAAACTGAATATTAAGTTCAGCAAAAAACTGGGGAAGACCATATGTTGAGATTATTAAGTTTTATTTGGTCTAAATATTCAACTGTTTAAAAATTATTTCCTTTTTACTTCCAGGGAAATTATTCTTTTGAATTTAGTATCAAGATGCAAATATGCATAGTTATTCCTTTTAATTTACATCAAAAAGAATCTGGAGAGTTACTTAAGTATTAACTAAATCAAAAATGCACGCTAACCTAAATTGAGTGCTTAAATATTAAAGGAAGAACCATGAAATGCTTGTGCATATGCATTTCCATAAATTTGAGTTTTGAATCCTAACATTTTACCTTAATTGAAATATACTGGTGTAAGAAATTAAGAGAATTTTCAGATTTGGTCAATTATCTCCAGAACTACTGGACCGATTTTAATGAAATTTGGTATGCGCATACATTGAAACCCACTACAAAACAATTAACCTCCCAAAATTTAAAGTACACACGCATGATCATAAATAACACTTGTTAGAGTCGTATGGCATGAAACAGAGGTTGCAAAAATAAACAAAAAAATGGGTTAGTAGGGCGTATGGTCCCCTCTAACAGACGTATAGGCCTTGCAGTGTTACTCCATACTTGAAATGAAGCAGTTCATGAGATCCTTTAAGAATTATTTCACTCGTTCTTACAACATCATTCTCAGGCTATGGATGGCCCCCAGAGGGGTGTTCCGAGTTGCTATTGCCCTCCTGAGAGCGTTCCAGACATGTTCTATAGGGTTGGAGCCTAAAGATCTACATGGCCAATCCATCGAGTGAATATCCTCCCCTTCCAGAAATTTGTCGACCAAAAGAGCTGTCTGTGGCCTTGCATTAACTTTGGGCTAACAGCGCCCCTCAAGAAGTGAACATAGAGCTCCAAGACTACATCCCTATACCTCGCAATTGTCACAGAGCCTCTATCAAAGACATGGAGGGGTGTGCGGCCATCCAACATGCCTGCCCAGACCTTCAAACTATCACCGCCATAATGGTTGATTTCGCCAATATTGGAGGGTAGGTAGTGATAACTTACGATGTTTCAACGAAAAGCCGAAGGGCTAAATTTCGTAAGTCAGTCAACAATGTTACATGCTTATACAAGCAGAGATAATATCACACAGTGGAAGGTGCAGAATCAAATATTAATGTGAAGAAATGAACATTGGAAACTTGTTAAAATCTTACCAAGAATTTATTGGTCAATAGTAACTAAAAAAAAATATAACTAACAAAACTAAGTTCTTAAGAATAAAACCCGGCCATAAGTGGAGGCGGAGTTCGCAACTCCCCAACACCTATCGGACCTAACTCACAAGAGGCTGACGAACACAAAAGAAGAGAGAGAGAACGATTGGAATCGTTCGCTATTTATACTTGCCTCATTTACATATGATTGGGCATCAAAGGATGCCAACCTAAAACTGAAACTTTACACGTGCCGAAAGAGTTGAGAAGTTATTCTAATTTGAATAAAGTTAATTTTATATTACATTACATTAGGAATGAGAACGCGGATAAATATCGTTTACCGATGTCTATCATATCCCCCCTTCTCATTCAGTAATGTTATTAAACTTTAAATTTTTATACAATTTTAATAGATTCAAAAATAACCCAAAAAAATCCACAAAGGGCCAGGCTTAATCTTTTACAAAAAATTTAACAATTCAACAATAAACAAATATGGATATATATCCATCATAATACATCATCCATCAGCAGCTGCAGCTCAATACATCACCGCTTATTTGATTAAAGTCCTTTCTCAAAAAAGTCCTTCTTGCCTATTGATGATCCACAGTCCAAGGAAATAGTAAGTCCAAGATTAACATTTCCACTGCAATCTATCTTGTCAAACTGTAATTGACAAAAATACTCGAAACAGTATATTTGAAAAAAGATGGGCACAATGATTTTACAAAAAAAATTTTTTTTTTTTCACAATGACAAAATTATTTAAAACGCTTAGTTTCCAAAAATAAACTCTTGTCATTGAATCAAATTCCTCCATCTCAAAGATTAAACCAACGAGAAATTTGAAAAAGAATTTCAGTTGTTACAAAAATATTTATACTTTAATATCCCATTATATTTATTATACTAAACAATTTCATACCATTAAAAATTAACAAAATATTTGTTCACAAAAACGATTCAGTTCAAAACGGGTCTGCGGCTTCGTAAAAATATCAGCCCTATTGGATTTACTGCCTACATGTTTTACGGTAAAAATGTCCCGTTGAATCAAATCACGAACAAAAAATAATTTTACATCAATATGTTTTGTACGGTGATTTTCAATCGGAGATTTAACAAAGTCAATGGCCGATTGACTATCAACGTACATTACAGATTTAATTTTACTTTTTCTAACAATTCCCCAGCGTAAACATTCGTTTAATACACGGTCAAACCACATAAGCTCTTTAGACACTTCACAAAGGGCCACAAACTCACTTTCCATAGTGGAAAGGCTAATACAACGTTCCTTGAAGGTTCACCATTCAATCGGCGCATTATCCAACAAAATTAACTGCCCCCCGAGTGAAGTTCGATCATCTCGATTAGCTGCATAATCGGCGTCAGAAAAAGCTATTAATTGGGTTCTATTACAATTTAATTTAAGTTTTAAATCTTTTGTTTGAAAAACATAACCCAGAAGTTTTAAAAGACCGTTCCAATGAATGACACCAGGATTGCTTTGAAATTGACTGAAGATATTGACCGCATAACAAATGTCCGGTCTCGTTCTGCTCGCAATGAAAGAAAGACAACCCAACAAATTACGATAAGGAATCTTTGACATTTCAAATTTTTCATTTTCTGTATTAGGACAATTCAATTTCGAAAAAACAGTACCTTTACAAATCGGCAATGATGAAACCGAAAAATTAAAATGTTTGAACTTTTCAAAAACTTCAATGATATATTTAGTTTGAAACAAATTCAAACCATTCTCAGTTCTTTCAAATTCAACACCTAACAGTTTTTTCGTTTTTCCGAGAACTTTTAAGTCAAAATTTTTCCTAAGTAAATTTAAAACATGATTTAAATTCTTTTCTTTCCGTGCGAGCAAAACAATATCGTCAACATACAACAATAAAATGACACATGAATTATAAATATAAACACAATTACATTCTTCAAATTTCTGAAAACCAATTTTCAATAAAACACTGTTTATCTCAAAAAACCACATACGGCCACTCTGGTGCAAACCGTAAATTGCTTTATTAAGCTTACAAACTAGATTTTCTTTCCCTTCTATTGCAAAACCAGGTGGTTGTCTCATAAAGATGCATTCTTTTAGAGGTGCATATAAATAAGCATTTTTCACATCGCACTGCAAATCGAACCAACCTTCTGATATTTTCAAGGAAAAGAAAAATCGAACCAATGAAAAATGAATCGTCGGACTAAAAGTCTGATCGTACGATTCAGGGGATTGTGCATATCCCTGAGCAACAAGTCTCCCACGATATCTAACAATTTTCCCCGATTCATCTCTTTTAACATTGAAAACCCATCTCGATCCGATTGGTTTTTCATTTGCAGGCAAAGGTGTTAAAACCCACACTTTTCTAGAATGCATAACCTCTAATTCATCCCTCATTGAATCTAACCACTGGTCCTTTTGCTTAGATTTAAGAACCTGTTTGTAATTCTTAGGAATTACAATTTCATCATCTAGTCATAAGTTACATAAATTTAAATGAACAGTTTGATCAGAAATTTCACCTTGATATAAATTTTTACCATTAAAATCAAATAAATGTGGCTTAAACAAAATAGCATTTTTAGAACAATATTTTTCAACATCATTTAAAGAACGTAATCGTTTAGAAGAATGTTTCTCATAAAAATAAATATCAGTACGAGATTTATCTGACCTTGGGATTGCTTTCCTCACCCATTCTGTTTCACGCAGCTGTGCGCGTGGTGGGTTTTCCCCATTTTCACTCAAGTCAGAATTCGAATCTGATTCATCCCCGCTCGTCTCGCTTTCACTCTCATCAGAAGATAAGAATTTAGACGGCGTACTCGGGCTTTCACTTCCGTTATCCGATTCGGAATTCGGTTCATTTTCTGAATTTTCAGAATCTGATTGAATATTTGACCATTTGAGACAGGGACCCAGCACAGCTCCACTAGAGTCACTCTCTGATATATTTTTAAAAGCTTCTTTGTAATAAACATTTTCATTAAAATTTACATTTATACTTTCAAAAATTTTTCCGCTTTCGGGAATCCAGATACGAAAACCCTTAGTGTTAAATGCATAGCCCAAAAATATACCCTTTTTGGCTTTAACATCAAGTTTATGTCTTTGCTGACGGGGTGTTCCAAGATAACACAAAACACCGAAAGGTTTGACGTGCCTAGCACTTGGCTTACGTCCACCATATAACTCAAAAGGTGTTTTAGTTTGTCCTGAGTGACAAATCCTATTCCAAGTATAATTGAAATAAAGCATAGCATCCGGCCAAAATCTTTTACTTAGCCCGCTTTCTTCCAATAATACTGTTGCAGCATTAGCGGCTGAGCGATTGTACACTTCGGCCAAACCGTTCATCTCTGGACTGAAAATATTGGTTAACTCGTGTTTTATACCGTTATCCAAACAATAGTTGTCAAAAACTTTATTTACGAATTCTCCCCCGTTGTCAGTTCTAACAGCTTTTACTTTAAGATTTAAAAATCTTTCAGCACGCTTTATGTGCCTTATGAAAATTTCTGGTACTTTGCTCTTTTCACTAATTGGATACAAAGCAGATTTACGTGAAAAATCATCAATGATTGATAAATAAAAACGTTCCCCCTTATTTCCCTTAATGTTACATGGACCCCACACATCAGCATGAAGTAATTCTAGGGGACATTTAGACCGTATTTTACCTATTGGTTTAAATGAAACCCGTTTAAATTTACCAATTTTACAATTTTCACAATCTATTTTTACATTCTTGAATTTAGGCAGGCCATGGACACACTCAAATTCACCGCTCTTTCTGATACTATCGGTGTTAATATGTGCCAGCCTTCTATGCCACAATTCTAATTTTTCTACATTAGAGCATTCAATTTTCTCATTTTCGAAATGATCATTACTTTTATTTAGTTTTATACTTTCTTGATACGATTTATTATACAAAATTTGAGGTTTTACAAAATAAATGCCATTTCTCAAAATTGCTCTAAATATAAATCCATTTCGACCAGATATCGTCACGGAGCCGTTTCCCCCTTCAAACTTAGCACCCCCCTTATCGAATTTAGTACCCGATAACAAATTTTGACGCAGATTAGGAGAGTACATTACATCTTTTAAAACAATGATAGTATCATCAAACTTTAATTTCACAGTTCCCATCCCCAAAATGGGGAAAGTTTCATTTCTAACGGCTACAGCCATTTCTTTGTTTCGTAATGGTTTAAAGTCCTCAAACGCACTACGAATGTTGACGAAATGATGGGTGGAACCAGTGTCGAAAATAAATTCATTTGGGTCTTCTGATACTTCATTTAGATGTACTTCGGAAATGAAAAAGTTCTGGTACTCACATGCTTCCTTTTCCACTGATGGGGAACTGCACCTCGCAGTTTTCTTGTTCGCCTTCCTCTTGTTCCGGATTGGTGATCTTGACTTTCTGTTACGTTGTTCGAGGTCCTTGTCAAGCCTCTTATCGTGACACACATTCCGCTTGTGGCCGGGTTTATTACAGTTAAAACAAATTAGTTTCCCTTTTACTCTTTTCTTGTCAAAATTACCCGGTTTCTTTACAAAGTTAGCCCTGCCGATAATTTTATCATCCTCATCTTTTAGTCGAATTCGCGATTCCTCGGCAATAAGTTCGCTGACTACTTTATTAAATGTGAATTCCTGTGCAGTAGTTCTAAGAATAACTTGACAAATATTGTCGAATTCCGAGGGCAAATGACGCAAAATTTGAAAAATCAAATAGTTTTCAGAGAAATTCGCGTCTATAGCCTTAATTCTTTAAAAAATTTGCCTAGTACGGGCAGCGAAAAGATTTATCGACTCTTCCTCTTTTATACGACATTGGGATAACTCTGAAAACAATGTCATGTGCTGACAACGATTGTCAGGAAAGAAGTGATCTTTCAAAGCCTTCCAGGCATCAGCCGCGTTGACCTGATTTTCTATTATCTTTTTGAAATTTTTCTCCAAATTTAAATAAATTATGGATAGAGCCACATCCTGTCGATTTTGAAAATTACGAATCTCTTGCTCAGTAGCCTTTTTTTCATCATTAGAAAAAGGTTCTTTTTCAATACCCCTAATAATATTCCACAGACCTCGTTCCATTAGGACAAATTTGATATCAGATGACCAACTCACATAGTTGTCAGACCTTAATTTTTCGATAGGAACACTCTGGGATGCCATGATTGATAAGAACACGAAAAACCGCCAAAAAATAAAAAAAACCTAATTTCAAAAAAAAACCAACAAAATCTCAAAATATCCCCGAAAAAAAAACCTAAATAGTGCAACTGTTACAGCTTCCCCCCTGGAACAAGTCCAGGTCTTCCGCTGAATTTAGCAGCCACTATTCTGCCTAACACCAAACCAACTATATCCCCCCATAAAATGCAAACGAAACGTCTGAGAAAAGTTTACACTACACATGGCTTAAAGATTCGATACAAATTTCCAAAAGGCAAAAGAAAAACTTCTATTTTCACAGTTTTCATTCAACGCCGATGCGGGGAAAACAATTTGAAAAGATTTCCAAACACTTGTCATCTACCGATTCAGCAAAAAGACAAGTCAGTTACAACATTCCATTTCATCACAAAAACACGAAGTCTAATACTCTACTCTGCTGACAATTCGAAAACATCTTAATACATCATGATACTGAACACGTAATTGTTATGATACAATTGGGTAGGGCTGGGCCCATAACCCTTATGATAACTTACGATGTTTCAACGAAAAGCCGAAGGGCTAAATTTCGTAAGTCAGTCAACAATGTTACATGCTTATACAAGCAGAGATAATATCACACAGTGGAAGGTGCAGAATCAAATATTAATGTGAAGAAATGAACATTGGAAACTTGTTAAAATCTTACCAAGAATTTATTGGTCAATAGTAACTAAAATAAAATATAACTAACAAAACTAAGTTCTTAAGAATAAAACCCGGCCATAAGTGGAGGCGGAGTTCGCAACTCCCCAACACCTATCGGACCTAACTCACAAGAGGCTGACGAACACAAAAGAAGAGAGAGAGAACGATTGGAATCGTTCGCTATTTATACTTGCCTCATTTACATATGATTGGGCATCAAAGGATGCCAACCTAAAACTGAAACTTTACACGTGCCGAAAGAGTTGAGAAGTTATTCTAATTTGAATAAAGTTAATTTTATATTACATTACATTAGGAATGAGAACGCGGATAAATATCGTTTACCGATGTCTATCAGGTAGCAGGTTCCTGCTTCTATCCATGTAAACGTAGGACAAGAATAGTCGTTTAAGCTGAAACGGGACTTGCTATTTGCCTTCCAATATCTGCGAAATCTATCATTATGGAGGAGGAGGCTTGACGGTCTGGGCTGACATCATGTTGGATGGCTGCACACCTCTCCATGCCTTTGAGAGAGGCTCTGTGACGATTGCGAGGTATAAGGATGTGGTCTTGGAGCTCTATGACAACCTCTTGAGGGGCGCTGTTAGCCCAGAGTTAATTTTATTGGATGTTAGCACAAGACCAGCTCTTCTGGTCGACGAATTTCCTGAAGGGGGATACTTAGGGGGATATTTACAGGATGGATTGGTCAATCAAAGCTCTAGACTAAGGGCTCCCAACACATTTTAGCTTTAGAAAAGGGTAAAAGAGGACCATTTTCAATCAAAAAGAGGACTAAAGGGGACCAGTTAGGATTCAAAAGAGGACCTTGGGAGGACTATTCACACATCAGATCACATGAGGCTGAGTTTTGCAATTTTCATATTCAATGTATATTTTCAAGAATCATAAAGCTTAAATTAAAAAAAAAAAAACTCCATAATTGTAGGGCCATGAGTGCTTTGAACTTTTTTTGGGGAAAAAAATTCCCCCCTTTAGCAGGCATCATGACAATGAAATGATGTACACAAATTCAACTTCATAAAATTATATAATTCAACTTTGTTTCAAATACAAACGCTACTTTAAAATGTTATATGTTTAAATATTTAAATTTTAATATCCCCCCCTCAAAAAATAGTAATAACCGAAAATAAACTAATAATAATAAAAATTAAGTCTTCTAAACTAAATAAACTTGAATTAAACAACACAAAAATTATTATTTTTTTAGTTATTTAAATAAAAATTAAATCGAGTTAATCTAACGTAGCATGTCAAAATTAATTTTAATTGCCATAAATATAAAAATATTTATAAGATGCAAAACGGTTGAAAGGTCAGAGGAGCAAATTTTCACGAACCAAGTTCAGTGGTGGCATGTTCCCCATAAAATAAATTTATTTATTTTCTACTAAATTAAACATAAAACATGCTAATCTAAGATGACATATGGGAAAATAACATTTGATTGGGCAAACTATTTTAATATTGTTACAAATTCTGTAAATAGTAATTATTTTTCGTGATTAATTTATTGTAATCTGGCTAAATTTGGCGTTTATTCCATTATTATTCATCTAAAATTATCTTAGTAACATAACCTGTAAATAGTTCCTTGTAATGTACAGATCCCTAACATTCGACTGAAGTATACCCCCCCCCCCCCCCATTTCTAAATGATAAGTTTTGTGAATGGAATAAAAAGAAAATACGAGAAAGTGGTCCGGAAATTTCTTTGATAGTATAAAATGTTGGGTGTCTTGTGAATGAGGAGAGTCAGTTATGCTTTTTTAACTATCTGAGATTCGTCCGAGTCATTGCTCTGTTTATTATGAAGCATTTGCACTGTGTTTTTACGTATTTGGATGCAAATACGTGTGCCATTGTTGAGTTTATAGTGTTAATTGAAATCTGCTTAACTGTTGACGATTGATTTAGCAGTTGTAACTACATTTCATGCACATAGCTGTAAATAAATCTCCTGTTCTTTTCTCAAGAACTGTGTGGTCATTCAAAGAAAGTTTAAAGTTGCATCGAACTCCTAACAATACTTACGTGATTCAAAAAGATTGAAATTTCAAACACTAAAAGCAATTTTCCGCGAAGTCCGAGTAAGTTCAATGTTGCCATGGTTTTCAAAACAATTTGTTCGTTAATTATTGAAATTAAATGAAAAATAAGCTAATCTACAGTAGCATATATCAAAATAACTTCCAATTGTCAAGAACATCAAAATGTTTACAAGATGCAAAAGGATTGAAATTTCAAACGCGCGATGCAATTTTCCGCGAAGTCCGAATAAGCTCAATGTTATGGTTTCCAAAATATCTCCTTCGTTAATCATTGAAATTAAACGAAAAATAAGTTAAACTAAGGTAGCTTATGTCAAAATAACTTCCAATTGTGGAAAACATCAAAATATTTACAAGATGCACAAGGATTGAAGTTTCAAACGCGAGAAGCATTTTTCCGAGAAGTCCGAGTGAGTTCAATGTTGCCATAGTTTCCAAAATATTTCCTTCGTCAATTATTGAAATTAAACGAAAAATGAGCTAAGCTAAGGTAGCATATGTCAAAATCACTTCGGATTGTAAAAAGCATCAAAATATTAAGCAGATGCAAAAGGATTGAAACCTCAAACACGAAAGCAATTTTTTGAGATAAATCATATCGAATATATATGTTTAGAAAATTGCACTAATGAAATATTTTTAAAAGAATTACAAGCACAAGCCAATGATTTTTGAAAGAATTCAAGCAATAAAGAGCCTTTCCATACTTTTTCAAGGTTTTCAAGCACTTGAAAATGACCTCTTTTTTTTTTCTCCCAAGAACTTTTCAAGGTCCTCTCATAGGCGTACGAACCTTGTTTAACACGCACTGAGGCAATGTGTTTGGGTGTACAGTAATTTTTAACGAAATGAAACACTTTTAAAATCTGATATTTAAGTAAAAACAATAAAAGCGTACTAATCGTACCAAAATGTTAAAAAGCGGACTTTACCATAAAAAACGGACTTTGGCGGGAAAAACGGACCATTTGGGAGCCCTGTAGACTTCAATTCTATAGAGCATGGGCTCTTTGGGACGCTCTTTGGAGGGCGATTGACACTCGCAACAACCCTTCATAGCCTGAGTACAACTTTGTTGAACAAGTGGAAACAATTCCCCCCCACCCCTATAAACTACTTCAAGTATGGAATCACACTGTGAGGCTTATATGTCTGTTAGAGGGGGATCGTAACCCCTAATAACCCCTTTTTATTTATTAAATTTTGCAATTGCTGTTTCATACCATCCGACTCTATTGACTGTTATTTATGATCATGTGTGTGTACTTTAAATTTTAGATAGTTATTTGTTTTGTATTATTTCAATGTAAGTACATACCAAATTTCATTAAAATCAGTCCATAGTTTTGAAAATAATCAACCAAATCAGAAAATTCTCTTAATTTCTTATACCAGTGTACAAAAATTTTCATCCATGGTGCACCCCAAAGCAGAATACTTTATGATGTTCTGCAACGTAAAATCATTTGACCAAAATTGTTCTGCCAGTACTTCAAGAATTGTACGCGAAAAAACGTGACATTTCCCACAAATTGGGTGTCAAAAATCAAAATCGTTTCACGTGGGAGTTTTTTTTTTTCTTTTTTTTTTAACTGGACTGTTGCTATTTATTTCTGTGGAAATCTGATATTTCCGGAAACATCACAGCTTTCAACCAAATGACTAACTAAAAAGGACTGAATTTGGAAAATTAGTTGATCATGAAAACTATAAAATCAAAAAAAAAAAACTTTAAAAAGGTGTCAAACCC
Organism: Uloborus diversus; assembly: GCF_026930045.1. Taxonomy (NCBI): domain Eukaryota; kingdom Metazoa; phylum Arthropoda; class Arachnida; order Araneae; family Uloboridae; genus Uloborus; species Uloborus diversus. The sequence goes on from NC_072738.1 coordinate 79,279,247, forward strand.
GACTCGATTGAGATTCTCCGAAAATAGTTAATATGCTTTCTAAAATGCACAGAAAGAGCAAAGATACAAAATTTTATAAAAATCCGAACCTAGGTAGTAAACCACATTTTTTTTGGTTAATTTTACGTGGCATGAAGGAGCAATTAAAATAATGTTACTAAATAAAGAAATTACTGAAATAATAAATAAAATGAGTCGAGTTTGGGTTGCATATAATAAAACACTTCAAAACTTTCTAAATAATTGAAATATTTTCTGGATGCAAAGGGATTGAAATCTCAAACAAAACACGCAATTTCCGGCGATTGACGTGTTTCAATGTTGGCATGTTTCCAAAACATACGTACGTGGAGGAAATTGCAGTGGATGAAGATCGATTGAGAAAGTCCTACAAAGTACTTATTGAATTCAACATGGCGAGCTTTCCGCCAAATTATCGTAATTTGCGAGAATTTTAGATTTTCTTCTAGTTTTATAAGAAATCTGCACAATTTCTGCAAAAGTCTATCTTGAGTTGGAAGATATTTGTAGAAAATCTGCTGTTTCTACAGATTTTCTGCGCCGTAGTTTCTGCAGATTTTCGGCATTGCAGTTTTTGCAGATTTTCTGCACCGCAGTTTCTGCAGATTTTCTGCACCGCAGTTTCTGCAGAAATTTCACTGAAAATTGCAGCATTTCTGCAGAAAATTTGTCAGTTTTCCTCTCACACTTGAACAGAATTGTTCTGCAGCTCAGGCACCTGTTCTGCGACGTACGTCGCAAATTTAGCAGTATTCTGCTTTGGGGATGGTGCACAACTGAAGTTCATAACAGGTGGTGGGGGGGGGGGGGATATTAAATCTGATGGGATATTTTGTCTGACAAATTATTGACCTAGTCAGACTGCAAAGCTTTCAGCAACTTTTGACAGTACACTTTTCAACATTGAACCCTTTCATGACTTTTGATAAGGGAAAACGTCTAACATACTGAAATTTATAGCCATATCAAATGAACACCATAGAGAATTTAAGTTATACAAATGTGAAAAAGCTCCTCAAGCATTAGTGACTAAACTTTTAATATGAAAAAAAAAAGAGAGAGAGAGAGAAGGATTACAGGGCGGAGGGGGAAAATGTCAAAAAATGAGGATTAAAGTTCTAGATACAGTAAAACCTGTAAAGTTGACCACCTTTGTAAGTTGACCACCTGTCTATGTTGACCGCTTTTGTCAAGAACGGAATTAGTCCTATCTTATATAATGAAGGAAAACCTCTGTAACTTGACCACCTCTCTATCTTGACCACCTGTCTATCTTGACCGCTAATGAACACCAAGTTTGGTTTGAAGTATTGTAAAAAACCCTTTGTAAGTTGACCACTTGGTTTATTTTTTTAAATTTTATTTGGCAAATTATTTTTTTTATTATTATTTTTTTATAACTTTCCAAGAATATTTTTGATGCCAGACCAGCATTTTACTAACTAAATGAAACAGCAGCATAACTAAACCTCCTTTTGAGTCTAACCATATGGGAAAACTACTAATAACCCTTTTATTCTCCAAACTTGTTTTTCTTTTGTTGTTAAGCGAAAAATTTGTAATTTTTGATTAGTTATAAATTTTTAGAAACTATTAATATAAAATGAGTAACTTTTCATAAACAATAAGACTTTTTTTTTTTGATCAGTTTACTAAAATTTTAAATTTGCATGACACATTATACGTCATTCTGGAAAAATAATCTCTAAAAATATTTGAATAACATTTTAAATTATTGTTTCAAAGTATTACTAAACAATGAAAGTGAGTTGAGCAGAAAGAGTAAGTGTCAATTAGTCAAAAAATGACTAATTGACATGGTGCAAGAATTACAAAAAAAAAAAAAATCTTTACCCCCTTTATAAGTTGACCACCTGTCTAAGTTGACCACCAAAGTACTGCACCGCAAGTGGTCAACTTACGCAGGTTTCACTGCTGCATACTACAGTAAATAATTTAAATTAGTTTTAGTATAAATAACTTTTTTATTGTATCCATACTGAATTCAATGAAAATTAAGTGCCTCTTATTGAAATATTTTACCTCATTTCCTCGACTTTTGATTCGATCCATTTCAACTTCTGTGAACGAACATACGGTCAGGGATTTAACACGATGTGGAGGATTTAAACCTCTTCTGCAAAAAAAATTTCTCAATTAAACAAAAATAAATGACAAAACTAATCACATAATCTACGTTCAGGTTTTTTTTATGGACTTCTAAACTTGTAATGCTCAGACACAATGCATAAGGCATCCTAAATGTCACTTCGAAAACGCCAACTGAAGAGATGTGCATGAGGTCTAAAATATTGACAAATAGGACTCAAGAAATTAAGGATTCAAAGCAAAGCTTTATTAAGCACATTTATAGAATTGGAAGACAATATAACACAGCATTATATTATTTTGTGAGACAATTTTAAAAACACTGTCCAATGAGAAAATACAACTTACAAAAGACCACCGCAAGAGGAACAAACAAAAGCACCAATAGTAACGTTAACATAAGTAGGTCCTCTTTGCCCGCAATCAAAACAATATTTGTTAGCTGGTAAAGCAGCCAATTCACGCAAAGTTTTCATATCCAATTCATCTCTAGTTTTTTCACGGGCGGCCATTGCGAACTTGTAACCGGAAAGAATGAAACAGTAACTTCCGGGATTTAATATTTGGTATTTCTTCACACAGCTTATAAATATAATGTTGTCGATAACGCATGATCCTGTAAAACTGTGCGTTAAACTGCTTTAATCAGGAATTATCGAGATGAAAATCAAAGACTCATTTACTGATGGATAAACTGATTCAATTTTTAATGTCTTAAAAGCATTCATTTTCAGCAACTTTACCTCCAGTGAAGAAAACAAAAAGTGAAAGTATTAGCTCGTGACCGTAACTAAATGTTTTTGTTTACAATACGGAAATCGAAATTTGGTGTCAAAAGTCAATTCAGAAAGAAAGTGAAGTAGGTAGAAATAAAAAGAACAGTTTTGATTTTTTAGCACCAACTCCAATATACTTAGAGGCCAAGATGGTTATGGACCATTCTACTCATTGCCCTGGGCTTTACTGTGGTCGTATTCGTATAAATGAAAGTTGGGGTGAATGTGGAGCATGTCCTCGAGGATTTCGAGCTGCCGCGAATTCAATTTGTCTACCTTGCAAAGATTTTCCTACATTTTATGACTGGTTTTACCTCGGTTTTATGGCTCTGCTGTTGCTTGTTTTAGAATGGTACATTATCGACCAGACTATGAAAAGACGCAATTTCACCAAAGACATTTTATCGCTTCATGTTTGTGCACTAATTGAGAACATCTTGTCTGCGGTTTGTACTTTATTGCTCAGTGAACCTCGTGGAAGCTTAAATGTGTTTGCTTGCAAAGTGAAGCGGTTATCTGATTGGTATACAATGCTACACAATCCTACTCCGGGGTATTTGAAAACTTTACGGTGTACCCAAGAAGCCGTCTATCCATTGTATTCAATGGTTTTCATACACTATGCTCTTGGTCTGCTTTTTATGCTTCTTTTCCGACCGTTCATAGTCGGTAAATTTTCTGCTGGAAGAGGCAAAAAATCGATATATCTAACAATGTATCTCGTTCCTTTGCTTGTTGTTCTTCAAGCAACATGTGGCGGTTTAATTTATTACTCATTTCCCTTTATTGTGATTATTCTAACCTTTATATCTGTAGCAGCGCACCTGGCATTTAGACTGGATCAATCGATGAAATCTTTGTTTATAACCTCTGTCAAAGATATTAGAAACTTAGTCATTTTGTTAGGGCACTGGTTACTTCATGCTTATGGTATAATTGCAATTACACAGTTGACAGACCCAGTTTTACATGGCTCTTTGCTTGCTCTTGTCCCTTTCCCTACCATTTTCTATATTTTGACGTCTAAATTTACGGACCCTTGTAAGCTTCATTCTGAATAGGTGATTTAAGTTTTAGGGTCCATTAAACTAAATATGTTCAATCATAGGGCCTGGGTATTATACAGTTGACCCTGGTTCATCTGTATCAAAAGGCTCCATTAATTCGTAAATGTGTTCAATGATAGGGTCTGGGCATTAAGCAGTAAAACCTAATTCATCTGGATCAATACTATCCGACTATCACGAGAAAAGCCACTGCCAAAATGTCTGCGCCTGTCTACTGCTATAGTAATGAGGCGCATCTCATTTTTCCAAGGAAAGCTTAATGTTGGAAAAACCCGTACGACTGCACAAAGGCGAGCAGAGGAGTGGTGAAATGGTGCCAGAAAACTTTCCTGCTAACCCTTGCAGAAAATGAACGAAGTCTTTCTATGGCAGTAGACGGGCTCAGACGTGACGGCGGGACCTTTTCTCGTGAAAGACAGACAGTAGGATCCATTAAATTGTAAACATGTTCAATGATATGGTCTGGACATTAGGCAATAAAACCTCATTCATCTGGATCAATAGGGTTTGTTAAATTGAAAATACAGTGAAACCTGTATAGGTTGACCACTTACGGTACACTAGTTTGGTGGTCAACTTAAACAGGTGGTTTATTTATAGAGGTTGAATTATATGACATAGAACTAATTCTGTGCCTGAGAATAGCGGTCAACTTAGACAGGTGGTCAACTTACAAAGGTGGTCAACTTTACAGGTTTTACTGTATGTTCAATAATAGGATCTGGACATTATGCAGTAAAACCTCATTCATCAGGATCAAATTTGTAAACTAAAAATTGTGCAATTTAGCATGAACGTAATTTTTTATGTGGTAAATATTCACTCATTAAATGTGCAGCTCTTGCATATATTGTATAATAAATCATTGTAACAAATATACAGTCTATGTGAATGTGACTTCTACTCTGCACAAAGATTTGAGCACTTGGGATACCACTATGTAGTCCTGGAAACTGCCTAAAATTTTGGTTAGGCAACTGCTGAGATTTATTTCTGTTACTGAGCTCCTTTAGTAGCCTAAGCGGGGCTAGTACAATAGACCTGTGGTCTTGGTGCTCGTGTTGATTTCAAGCGCCCCCCTTTTCACTTCATACTTCAACAAATATACAGTGGTGTACGGTACAGTAAACTAATTTTTTGGTGAAGCAATGTAAAAAAACATTATTTTTACTTAGTTATGTATTGTAAAAAGTTCTTGTTGTAATAATATTATTATGATCTAACTAAGGAGCAAGGCAAGCATTTTGTCTTCTTACCATCCAGATTTTCGATTCTTCCGATAACCTTTGCGACCAGTTATTCCAGACAAATGAAGTTGTACTGTAATTGATTATTTTGTGTCTGTAAACAAAGAAGTTTGACAATTCACATTTTATGTTAAGTCACAAGAAGAAGTATGACTTTGAAAAAAGAACCACTGGAAGCCAAACTTGATAAAAGATCTTTTCCAACTCGATTCTGAAAACAAACTTTTGATGATTCCATGCATGCATTTTGCTTGAAATAGCCTGCTTACAAAAAAAAATTCGTGTTCAAAGAGTCATTTTAATAGAAAAAGTGAAAGTTTATTTAAGAAAAGATAATGCAAAAATAATAATAATGAAGTAAATAATATAAAATCACAGCTACTTTCATTCATGTCCAATAAAAATAATATTATGTCTTTAGGTTTTCTAAACTATTTTTTCCCATTAAGTTTCAGCTTTTTTTTTTGCTTGACATTGCTGGCCTGAAGGTATGACAGTTGATGAAAAAGACATTTTGTACTTTTAAATTTGTAATTACTAAAGACTTAACTGATTCACTATTGTGCATAACCAATATATTTGACAAAAATTTAACATTTAATCTTCCAATGACAAAAAAAAAAAAGAAAGAACGAAAAGAAAACTCACAAAATCAGGGTCATAAGCAGACATTTTTCAGCGAGGGCTTTACCAATCATTGTGATTGGTAAAGCCCTCCCTTAAAAAAGTCTGTCACATTTCTAGTAATATCTACATGACCAATAAAATTTTATTTCATTGGAATATTCTATTGAGCTTTGTCACAATAGGTCATTTAAATGAGGGAGTACAACTGAAAGGGCATTAACATGAGCAAATGTAAAGATATTGTGCCTATCAAATGGGGAGCGAAAATCTGATGTATAAACTACATAATTTCTCTGCAGTTTTCATTATTTCGACATATCTTCACCAAAAGATTCAATTTAAAAAACGGATTGGGGAGTGCTCCCCCCCCCCCCGGTTTTACACTACCAAAAATTATCTAAAATGTATTTTTAAATCTCTTTCCAATGGGACTGTATAAGAGACCCACCTCAAGAGGCATCTGGGACATAACCAGACCTAGTGCACTCCCCAACAATGCATCAGTCTTTTGTGTGTCACCATTAAGGCGCTGATGCATGACACAGTAGTGTTTTTGACGCCCAGTTTCCACCAGATGGAGGTACTTGGACTCTCATTTGATGCAAAATTGCACTAGGAATTTAATTTATCCGAAGGATATTCTAAGCCAAACGAATATCCAAGGGATCATTTACATGCCGCATAATCATACGACATGGACGATGAAGATTTTCTGCATCTCGAAAATCTACCGACTGGCCATCAGGTCAGAATCTGGGTCCCCAGGCGTAGAAGGCCAGTACCTAACCATCACGCCACCAGCCTGCTTGTTTTAAATCTACAAAACAAGAAAATTTCCGGGGTTGAGTCTTTAAATCTCTAGTTCCCTTAACATCACCAAAAATCTTCTAAAACTGCGTTTTTGGAGCTACAATATAGAAAAAATTCGTTGATGGTCCCAAAACAGCCCTTTTATTAACATCATCAGAGATATAACAACTGGACGGGAGAGCATCCTGAAACCTCTTTTCCTTCTAACATTACCGAAGATCGTCAAAAATGATCGATTCAAGCCTACAAATCCTTAAACTTTCTGGGGGAGAAGCCCCATGTGTATTTAAGACACATGTGATGTAAAAAAGAGGCCTTCAATTTCATGCACCTCCCATTTATTTTTCAACCTCGGAATGGCCCAGAGAATCGGATCATGCCGCGGCAACAACTTCTGACTAAAGAGCGGCAAGTTTAAGTATTGTGATAAAAACCCTTACTGCTGATCCAAAAGAGTCCAAAACTATGTTTTTAAATCCTTAATTTTGGAAATTTTCTGGTCAATGTTCCTGATCTTTGCTATCTTCCCTAATATCACTAAACGTAACTGAAAGTTGCATTTTTAGAATTTTGATTTCGAAAATTTACGGGTGGACAGCAGCTGCTTACCCGCTCCTAATGCCGTCGTACCAAACATAATCGAAAATCATATTTCTTGACTTTGGTTGTAAATAATTTTCCCTGGGGAACCTCTTTCCCTTAACATTCCCAAAGAGAATTTTAGAATGTGTTTTAAGAAGAGAAAACTCATAAATTTCCATCTCCTTTCCGTAAACTCACGCAAAGAAAATTTGTAATGACGTTTTTAAAGTCTTATCAGGGCCGGATTTAGGGGAGGGCAGGCGGGGCTACTGCCCCGGGGCCTCCACAACAAAGGGGCCCCCACAATAAAATTTTTACAAAATACCCTAACTTTCACGGATCGAAAATATCGAATATATACATATATACCAAAATATTCGGATTTATATCAAAGTATCGGATATTTTCGAAAATGTGATGATCTTTTCGAACCCTGATTAGGGGTCTCCACTACTTCGTTGCCCCGGGGCCTCCACACTTCCAAATCCGGCCCTGAGTCTTATTGACAAAAAGTTTGAGAACCCCCGAACCTTCTCCCTTCCCCCAGCGTCATCAAGCGTAGGCTTAATAACTTCAGAAAATTTCTGAGTTAGAGCAACCACCTCTTCCCCTAACATGTCAGCATGTATCCCAAAATTGCGTTATTAAAATTTCAATAATACGGTTTTCCGGGGACAGTCCCAAATGCGTTTTTAAGGCTCCAAAAATTTCTAGGGGAGTGCCGCGCAAACCAAGCCTTTTCCCTTGTGTTACAAGTTCTACCAAATATAGCCTTTGAAATTGCATTTTTAAAAAGCCATTTGAAATTGCGTCTAAAATGAGATACCGAACCCAGTATCAATTTGGCATGTAGTTCAAAATACTTAACATACTCCTATGTCTGCACCGTGCACTTCCCTTGCAAACAATCATTTAGGCGCTCCTGACCCTCAGAGCTCAATGAAAAGTGATTAGTGGTACATATTACTATTTCAATTCCTTGAGAGCCAATTAAAGATCCTTATGTCGTTGGTATCATTCGCACACACACACACAATTGCGACATTTATGACAACTCACATCTTTTTCTGAACTATCAAAACTTGTACATTATTAAATTTTGACAATATTATAATGATAAATTTAAATTATGTTAGAAAACATTTACTCGCATTTTGATAAAGTAACCTTAAGTCTTGGTAATTCAGTAAAATTACTGTTCAAAAATAATAATAATATTATTAATAATACCGCCTGCCCCTTCTCGAGTCTTCTTCCTAAAATTTTTATATTTTGCTAAATCGCCATATGTCTACCAATGTGCAATATGCTTCAAAAATCATAGCAACAGTTGACTTCTTCGTCTTTTTGTCGAAAATTTATGACCCCCCCCCCCCAAACAATTTTCTGGCTACGGCCTTGCATTTGAACACCCCTTTACTTCAGTGTTAAAAAAACCCCTAATACATCAGTATTAAAAAAAACAATGATAACTTATACATAACCTTTTTTTTTTAAACTTTCCGAAAAATATGATAACAGAATTATCCTCCATCTAGCGATTTTTTAAGTAAAAATTCTTCGAAATTTACCAAAATTCATTCAAATTTTAATATTATATATTAACAATCAATGACTGGCCTACTCAGACTTTGATGATAATTACATACTTTTCAAATAGCATTTAGAAAGGAAGTGAAAAGGGTACCCCCCCCCCCCCCATATTTTAAAGCTATTAAAGAGTTAATATAATTCTGAGTTAATATACTAAAAACACTTGTAATGCTGAGTTAGAATGCTAAAATAATTGCTTTTAACTATTTTTCTGAGTTCGAATAGCTGTGTCCAAACATGAAAAACTGTCTGATATTTTAGTTCATTTATTTGTTTGTTTTTATATTTTATTTGTACCTTAAATCAGGGATTCTCAAACTGGGTTCCTTGGCATCCTGGGGTGCCGCCAGAATTGGCAAGGGGGTGTCCGGGTTTATTGACAACTCCCTCCAGGGCTTAAAAGGCTTTTTAAATAAACACATAAATAAGACAGCAACACTGTTGGCTTTCCTGGTGAAAGAAACTGTACAAGTTTTGGCTCCCAAATGTTCAATACGTGAATCTAGCATAATGCGGAAGGTATCAAGTCTTAAAACTATTTCATCTGCCATTCGCTGTAACACGCTAGGACCAATGGTCGTTCATTTTTCAACAAGATGGGGCACCCCCCCCCCCCCCCTTATCTGACAGACGTTCCCCATTTCCTCAATAAAGAGCTTCCTAGTCGTTTGATTTGACGAAGTTCTAATGACGACAATCGCCTTCTGCAGTGCGACCGTGCTCTCCGGATCTAACTCCAATCGATTTTTTTTTGGTGTTACATCGAAGATCGTTAGTTTGAGCCTCATGGGCCAAATGATTCGTTAGATTTACGGGACAAGATCACAATTGTATGTTCTAAGATTGATCATGACAAGTTACACCGAGTAAAACAAGAATTAGACTTGAGACTTGATATCTGCCGCAATACGAAAGGTCCTTGTATCGAACATTTGTGAAACATACTTTTACAGCTTCATTCTCCAGTCAAGTCAGCGTTGTTGCTACATTGGTAATATATTTGTTTCAATAAGGCTTCCAAACTCCGGAGGGAATTTTGATATGTATATACTAATAGAGATAGACTAGGGTGCCGTGAAAATTTTTAATTTTTAAAAGGGTACCGCGCGTCAGAAAAGTTTGAGAACCTCTACCTTAAATAATGCAGTGATTCTTAAGCAGATCTCTACAGTTGGTATCATTGAACCCGAGTAACATTCTTCTTAATTTAAAGTCAAATGAGCATTTTCCGTTTTATACGAGCACCCTATGGTTACTATGCTACCGTGAGCAGGTAAACGGCAGTAATTTTCGATTTTCACTTTGAGTTTCTTTTAAGCTTGCGCTGTAAAATGAGGACAAGTATCAGTAGATTAGAAAAAAGTGACGCGGTATTTAAAGATTAATCCATACTTATACTTAATTTTCAACAGTTCTGCTATTATTTAAACCAGCGTTTCTTAAATTGTGTTCCGCGCATGGGCCTCGCGTCCGGGGGGGGGGGTCCAAGGGGTTCGGACCCCCCACCAATATTTGAGGACCGGACCCCCCCCCCCTAATATTTGAAAATCGGACCCCGTGGATAATTGTTAAGATGAAATTCATTATTTTGGGGAAATTATTTTTGCTTTGAAGATTTAAACAGTTGCATAATACATAACTTACCATGTTTAATTCATGTCAAATAAAACGAAATGAACATCGAAAAAAAATGAACTAAAAAAAAAAACAAAATAGCTGATGTGTATAGTGAACGGAAAGTCGGAAAGTGAAACTCCAATGACAAACCATTGCTCTGCTCTCTGCGCACACTAGCTTTAGTGGAGGATGCTAGAAAGGGGACACCTTCTCCCGAGTGCAATGTCAACCATCCATAGTCGTGTCGCCGGCCTCCCCAGCTTGAAAGTAATTCCAGCGTATTTGTTGCTATTTAGGGGGAAACAACGGGACAACTTTGAGATACTGAAACTACTAGATGGATACCCCCCCCCCCCTTTTTTACGACTCTCGTGCTAATAAGTCAACAGAAGTCAGACGGGGATCTGAGTTTCTGCCCCTTTCTTTCTTATCTCGTTTCTCGGCGCTTCCAGGTTTCTGTTTCGAGTTTTGCAGTGTTTGTTTCTCCGATTCGATTCAATTTATAGCGACCCCGATGTTACCCAAACAAAATGAGACACCAGACCTCTTTGGCGGTTTTTTGCAACTGGCAACAAAACCCTGACCAAAGGAGGCACAAAAATTTAGAAAACCACTTAGCTGGTCAAAGGTTAAGTTTGGGGTAGAAAGGGAAAGGACGTGTCATGTGTTTGACATTATTCAAAACGTGGCTTCAAAGTACCTTACCGAAGCGCAGTTTCTCAAATGTGTTTGTGGCATCTCGAATTTGACCAAAAAAGCGTTACTTTACAGAAAAAAAAGAGGAGGAGTCTAAAAATTAACGTGCAATTTCAAAAGCAAATCGTAAGCCAGCATAACGATGGATACTGTGATGTCACTTCCGATAGACCAACGAAAAAAGAAGCGCTAGATGACCAGAAAAAAAAAGACAGAAATAAAAGGAGCTTCCCTATTGGAAAACGTTCCGACAAAAATAAAGATAATTTCATGTGGTCTTTTGGTCTCCTTGAGAGTAGGTGACCTGAAGAGCGCTTCTATTTTGGTAAAAATACTTTTTTTACATATTCGATTACGACTATGGAGAGGTGGCTTTGAAACGGAAAAATGTAGCAAACCTTCTATATCAAATAAACCTGAGAAAATTTTAACTATTCAATCATCATCAACATCCACGGAACCATCTTCAAAAAGTCAAAAGACCGTGATAGATAAGTACCATTCTGTTTAGTGTAATACATGCAGGGGCTCCCCGATTTTATACTATTCAGATGGGGTTACTTCTCGATTTTCCGAATGAAATTCCTAATTACCCACATCACTACATCTAATGAGAATATCTTTTTAATGCAATATTTCACAAAAAACTACTCGAAATTTGAAGACTCGTCAGACAAAATTTTCTGGGAAAGGAAAGCTTATGAAAGTTCACAGTGTCCTCCTCCTCTCGAGTAGCCCCTGAATGCTTGCTAATCAGGTATGCTTTACGGTCAATATTTTGACATTATGAGTCCTATCGGAACTGATGCGTTCAACTTTCTCTTTTTTTTTATTTTTCATCTTTTATAAATTTTAATGGAATAAATAACACTCCTTTTAGTTATTAAAGCATAACAGAAAATTATTCATTAATAATCCTGCTTTACTGAACAAATTTTATTGAAATAACCATTTTAAAACTTATTGTCACGTGTCGGAAAAAAGCAGTTCATTTCTCTATCTCTTTCCCATCGTCCGCTGATCAGAATTCAATTATACACCAAATGCTGTTTGTTCTCTGTGTAGCCAGTAATTTTCAATCTGTGGGGTGTGTCTCATAAGGCAGGCTTGTCGCTTAAAGAGGATCAGGAGGGACACATTCCCTGCTGACTTTGGGAAATCGGAAATTAATGTATTTACATGGGCATGGTTTTTGCTGCTTTTTGGTTTCATATGCATTGAGTGTAAGGAGGATTCAACAAAAAAGCAGAATTTTAGTGCATTTGTTACAAAAAACCTGAAAAAATTAAGACAATACTTTAAAAGGTTGCGTTATTAAAATATGATATTATGATAGTTTAATTATTTGTGTCTTATTTTATTTTTGTAGTTGTGTTTTTCGTAGGTTCGTGAATTATATACTTTATTTTTTTAATTAGAAAACATCAAATTAAACTCCTTCGAATCCAACTTGTGCCAAGAACTTAGAGCTCCAGGGTTTATCACTATGTAATATAAAAATTTAATTATACAGTTGTCGCGGCTTATATATGAGACTAATTTTGTTCTAAACTTTGATTCCATAAAGCGGCTGATTCAATAAAGCTGGATTTCGTTTTTGATGATTTCATTCATTAAGAACGGTTAATTCAATTGTCCACTGTTTCAAAATGTTGAACATATGGTGCGGCTACTCTTGGTGTGCCGCCCTTCGTCGTGTAAAGCTGAAAAAAGCTTCAGTGCGCTGAGAAAGCTGAAGTTGTATCTCTATCTTCTTCACAAAAACATCTTGGACGAAATTGATCACAAAAAAAAAAAAAAAAAAAAAAAAAAAAAAGCACGGATATTCGTATCAAATGTGCAGTCTAGAAAAAATGTATTCGTTGGTATTTAATTTTTTTTCTTATTGTGTAATTATGTAAATCAAGATGTACCCGTTTAAAAGTATGTATTTTATTAATATTTTTTAAACCCATTTCTATTTGATGTCAAGTTTTTGTCACACACACACACACACACACACACACACATATATATATATATATATATACACACACACACACGAATTTTTCTTAATGCAACTTGAAAATGACAGAGTCAGAATGGTCCCCCCCCCCCAATAAATTTCAGCTGACGACGCCAATGGTTCCGCAGAACCCCAGGGTTCCACGGAGCTCTCTCAGGGGTCAGGGGTTTCATGAGACTTGCATGTTTTCATTCCATATCTTTCAAATTTGTCACTAAAAAGATCGATAAAAACGCATTCCCAAAATTAAAAATAAATTTACTTTTACTTTTGTATACTAATCTGAGCTTGATTACCCATCAGGGTTAGCCACTATGGGAATAATTTTATTTGTCGCCTTAAATTGTGCCTCTAAGATTCATCTACGAAAATTTTCCAAGATCAGTCATAAAGCACCTCTTTCTATCTTTTACACACTTCAATTTCGAAAAAAATCCGGAAGAAGCTACTGACCCCCTAAGATCACCGAAGAGAGTTACAAAATGACTTCAATGTTGGAGAACTTATGGAAGGACACGCAAAATTCCCTTTTCTGCATCATTACCAAATATTGCCAAACCATTGCTTCGGTCACTCGTCTGGTCAGTGCTAATTCTGTTTTAGCTACCAGTTTGTTTGGCACTCTTGGCTTCCTTAAGAGGTTTTCCATCTCCAGCTCAGTCATTTTCCTATGCCGGGCTGATGAGTGCTAATAAGCACGAAACTGCAGTCTTCGGCTGGAAATAACTGAGCTGGCGGTGTATTTCACGTATTGCCAAAAATTTCGATTTTTGACTTAAATTTCAAATATTCTACTATTAATACTAGCCACTCTCCCAGTATGTACGGCTGCAGTTGAAAGTATAATTTAAACATTTACCGAGTGAGGACCAATTTAAATCAAAATAACATGCAGTGACATCAAAGTCCCTGATTCATAAATAACTTTAAAAATTGTTGTAAAATAAGAGACATTTTAGTTTTTAAATTTAAAAAACATTTTTTTTGTAAATTTTAGTGAATTATTAACACTGTTGTAGGTAAAACACATCAGTATTTCTTTTCCTAACTAAGAAAATATTTTAATCATTTTACTCATGCATAAATTCTGTTTTTTTTATCCCTTTTAAAAATACTCAATCAGAATCATAAATAGGCATAGGTGGCTCGTGCGAGGGGGCAGTTGCACTCTCACTTTCAACAGGATTTTACCCCTCCACTTTTCTAAGTTCAAAACTAAGGGTCGAATGAAAAATAATATGGTCTATTCACGTGTTTAAAGAAAGAACTGACTTAATAGGTGCTTGTTTTATTCTTTTTACTTCCTTTTACAAAAAAGGAAGTATTGTATTCGCAAAAAAAATTTCACTCAAAAATTGGCCTTAATTTCCATTTTTCTCACCCTCGAATGAATGTTGAGTTTTTTTTTTTTTTTTTTTGACCCAACCACACGTGGATATATCCCTAGGAACCTACAGACACCTGAAATATCAATTTTGACGACCCCCGAGTTAATTACAACGAATTTTCTCGTGACGTCCGTATGTACGTATGTATGTGCGTATGTGTGTATGTGTGTATGTATCTCGCATAATTCAAGAACGGTATGCCTAGAAAATTGAAATTTTGTACGTAGACTCCTAGTGGGGCCTAGCTGTGAACCTTCCCTTTTGGTTGCATTCGGATGTTCTTAAGGGAGTCAGTCTTTTGCCCCTTTTTGGGGGGAAATCGTTGTTAATTTCGATGTAAACTTAAGTGGTGTTATAATTTGTCGGACACTTGGTGATATATCACCAGTCTTTTGGTCGCCAAGTTTTATCGCCAAATTGGCTACAAATTTGGCAGATTTTTTTTTTTTTTTTTTTTTTTTAATTTGGTTTCAATTTGGCCACTGTTGGTGATATTTAGAAAGTAAATAATTGAATCACATTAAAATTGCTAATAATGGGGAAATGACATTAAATTGAAGTAAAAAGAAGTCATGTGATGCACACATCAGCTCGTTTCATGTTATTATTCCGTAAAAATTAAAATGGAGCTTTGATTTTGGTAGGAGGGAATCTTTTGCGGCCGTCTGGTCCCGCTTTTCGAGTCCGTTTCTCGAATTTTTGGAAGAAGGCCAATTCATTAATGGGCGGTTCTCGAAAAAATGTCCCATGCATAACGCTAAGTTTTTTATTTCTTCCAGCTAATCAAAGCCTTCAAAAAATAATGCTCTCGGTTAATAATACAGGCTTTAATATACTATCAAAGCATAACAGTTAATCTCATATTTAATTAATAGTCTCTACATAGTATAAAATGAAGTCTCCAAAAAGCGTCTGTGTGTTTGAACTCGCAAAACTCGAGAACTACCCGGCCGATTTCGCTGAAATTTTCGCAATTTGTTCCTTCAAGTCCTGAGAAGGTTTGCAGACCAGTTCGAAAACAATTCTATGAATAGTTCTTTTTTTATTCCAATTTAGGCCCAATTTTCACATAAATTCCCGAATATGGGGGTGAAAAATTACTCGCAATTAGTAATATTATATATCGTTGGAAAGGGAAGAATTTTCCGCTTTCTACGCAATTTGTTCCAACGCTCTAACTTAATTGCGGCGGGAGTTATTTACGTTTTTAGCTCGAATTTGTTTAGGCTTAGCTGAAATTTAGGCACTACTTTCTTCATTAAATTTATCAATTAAAAGTGAAGGAATTGTCCTACAGTTTTCTGACACCATTAAAAAGAGCTACCTTTTTTACTCCAGAACTAACTCGACCTATGGTTGGAAGTTTAACCCTCTATCTCCATTAGAAAAAAAGTTACAAGCGAATTAAATGAATTTCAAAAATCTGTTCTCTATTCAAGTTTTTAACCATTTTATTTTGCGTTTCCACGGTAACGCTTTTTGAATCCATTATTTCCATCTTTCTCATTTTCAATTCTGAACTTATTTTATTTTGTGTTTCCATGGTTACGCTTTTTAAATCCATCTTTCTCATTTTATTTTAATTTCTTAAAAGTATTTTAATATCTGTCGTCATTGCTTGGAGGGGAAATTTTGCATGATATTTTTTTTTCTTTTATTTATGCGTGATTGTTGAATATACGTCACTTGACACAATTTTTGTTTTCAAAATAGACCGGCAAAGCCGGGCAACACAACTAGTTACTTGAATAAAATAAAAAACTTAGCTTTACGCACGGGAAATGTTTTCGAGAATCGTCCTAATAATGACGTAAAAATTTAATTGCCCAATTTCTGAAGAAAAAAAAATTAGCATTAAGGGTGTATCGCCCACCAATCCTGCCCCCCCTACACCTCCTTTGACCCCCCATTTTTGGGGCTCCAGCCGCCTATGCAAATAGGAGTGTTTTGGTGTTTTATAATAATAAATAATAAATAGCAGCAAGCAATAATAACCAAGGTACATAATGAAGTCTGTTTAATTATCAATTTAACGACAAATAGCTAATGTGATAGTCTGAGATAAGAGCCAGGACACCCTCTCAAACAGAACCTTGGTTATGCCACTGCAAACTATTGACAAAATACTAAGGGTTCCACGAAAACAGTGAGCATTTAAAAGGGTTCCACTGATCAAAGAAACTAAGAAACTAGAGTAAATGTAGAACTGAATTATTTTTAGAAACAAAGTAAATTTTAATTAAAAATATTTCGCTGAGGATTTGTTTTACTAATATGTTAATCATTTTCTGGCAAAGTTCCTATTGATTTTGGAGATAATTCATTCATTATACGAAAGTAATAAATCTACAAATAAAGTATAACTATGATGAAAAAAATGTATGGATTGTAAGAGGGAATATCCTTTTTGATTATATTGATAGGATTAGGAAGTGGGTTTTTTATTTCGTTTGAATCATGAACACAAACTATAATTTCTGAATGCGAATGAAAAGTAGCATTTACTTTTTTCAGTTACAGAAAGAAGAAAATAATCTCATACCAAATTAGTTAATGTTAACAACTAAAATAAATGTTTTTAAAAATTTGTTTGTGATGATTAATAATTTTTCAAAATTCGTTTATTTAGTTTAACGAATTACTTTTTTAATTTGGTATGTAAGTATGACACCCAACTCGAGAATGTTACTTTTGAAATTGATGGATATAGTATTCTGTCCCGTGTTTCCGTTAAATATGTTTCAGTTTTATAATATTTCAATCCAAAATTTCTCTCACAATAAGTTTAATGAATTTTATATGTTGGATATTTATTCGAAACAGAATTATATAACTTTATAAAAAGGAACATAAAAAGCCATTTGCAAATAAAAAGCATCTACAAACAATTGAAAACCACACTGTATCAAAGAACAAGCCTATAGTGGAAAACATTACATTAGAAAACTGAAGATCCTTTGTTTAAAACCACATGCTTTTAAAAAATAAAGGCGAAAAAGTATCTTGAATTTTGCCAAAAATAAATACTGTCTTTAAAAAAAAGGAATTTTATTCTTAGGATAAATGCGTGTGCACATCTTACATGAAAAGACAAAAGCCAATACATTGACTAATTGCATTGCTGTCTTGTGTAGATAACGGAGCTGAAACCGGAGATGCATTTTACCTATAGCAAGCAGATATGTTAAGTAGTTAAGTATGCAATTTAGAGTTTATAAAAGCTCTCAATGCCGATAACGACATTGGGAATTACGTGAACATAACAATGAACTTAAATGGATTCGTGCAGGGAGTTCTTTTGACAGTTGAGGAAATATAGGCATCTGGCGATTTTAATACGGGTATCTGTTGTAAGCATATCTGTTAGCTGGACGGTAGGCCAGATTTCTGTTGGCATAAACGGATGGTTGTCTGTAAAATGGTCTTCTGACGGGTGGAAGGGCGTTATCTGGGACCACTGGAACAGGTTCAACAACTGGGGCGACTGGATCCACCACCAGTGGCTGGACTGGCCTTCTTAGGGCGTTTAAAACTGGTGGACCATATTGCAGAGGTCTGTCGGAATAAGGTCCTGCTGATTCGATGACAACATCAGCCGGATTCTTGTTGTCAGTGCCAGGTTCGTTGGTGCGGATTGCAGCCCGGAATCCATCTTGATCTGCAATGTAGTCAACGATCCTGGTGTGGCCTTCGTCGTTGGTTAGGGTATAGGATCCTTCGACTTTGCCAGTTCCGTCGGCTGTTTCTGTTCGGGAGCTCTGACCAACACCGTCTTCGTTGATTGCAGTGTAGCTGAATGAATAAGGTTTGGGACTTTCATCATAATATTGGGGAACTCTGTAGTCCTACAAGACAGGAGTGTTATATTTATTTGAAAAGCAGCTTATAACAGTTGACTGAAATTAATTGAGAACTATTATCACAACTAGAAAGTCGCTCGTCAAGGTATGACAGGTGAAAATTGCTTCTACTCTTCTACATGTGAACGAAGCCATGATATTTTGATAGTTGAAATTATTGTAACCCTAACTCTAGTGGATTAACCCTAAACTCCAGTAGGTAGCGTTCATTGTTGACCTTTTTTTCGTTTCTTCATTTCCCTGAAATGACGCAGTCTTACCAGTAAAACAGTTAAGTTACCGGATCGAGTTCAGACTTGTCGCAATAAAGCCTTTCCCTGCATGTTAAACATTAAAAAAACCTATTATCAAATTATCATGCCGTGGCACGAGTTTCATTGTTGAAACTCGCGGGTTACTCGATCATTGGCTATTATATAAATGAGGATAGTGTGAAACTCTGTGATCCTAATCCTACAAGACAGAAATGTTATATCAACACGAACCAAATTAGAAAAAGTGGAGGGAGCGGGGGGGGGGGCAAAGATGCTACTAGAGCTTACGCAAGCCTGATTCAATTTTCCATTCTAATTATTTTACAGTTATTGCTATGGAATACAATATTGTGTGAGATAAACTTTTTTTAGTCGTTATATTGTTCCATATATATATAGAATCCTTATACTAGAATCCTTAGTCTTATTTTTAAAGTTTTAAAATTTGTTGTTAGATTTTTAATTCTTGATTCGCGTGAGAGAATTATGCGAAGTACGTATATTGTAAGGAGGAGAAATTTTGTTCTACACTTATATTATTGTTCTACTGCCCACCGTAACTCTGAAGTCAGGTCAAATTTCTTTACTATATTTCTCAGTAGGAGCGTTATTCTTTCATTTACCTGTGTTCACAGAGTGGTGCAATATGGCTGCTTTACATTTAAGTTGTCGATACTGAAACAAGTTTATATTTCAGTCTCAAAGTCGCAAACCTATTTTTGAAAACATATATAAAAAAAAGAAACAAAATTCCACTTTATATGTTTAAATGCATTATTTAAAAATATTCTGAGCATCTAATCATTTTCTACAGAAAATAATAATTTGGGGAGTAGAAGGATAAAAAACAAACAAAAAAACTAGAGTTTACAACTAGCAATCATTATTATTAATCATAAATTATGTTCCGCTTAAAAAAAAAAAAAACACAGGAATGACGAATATGAGCTATATCCATCTGTATAAATAGTGCGTTATGAAAGTAATGAACAAGTTTTTTTCTAACGTGGCTGTCCAAAATTCCGAAAATTTGAAAATGCGGAAGGTGCAAAGCTCATGAGAAATGTGATAACGGAAAAACCAAAACTGTGGTCTAGAGTAAGGGCAACTCTGGTTCCCAGGCTCCTAATAGTCTCGACCTGGCTCCCTGTGATTTTTTCTGTGTCTCCGCTTGAAGAAAGAGCTCAAAGAAAAACATTGGGAGTCTGTAGAGAACATTCAAGCCTGTATTACAAAAAGAAAAAAAGCTCCACGTGGAACGATTTCCTGAAACTCTGGCTGATAGGAGCGAACTGAGTTCGGTCGTTATTGGAATTTCAGACCCCCCCCCCCCCCGCTCCTTCACACACACACAACTTTTTGCTACCAGTTGGAGCCCACTGCGACAAAGTTACGTCAGAAAAATAAACATGCTCATTACTTTCATAATGCACGTTGTACTTAATTCTTCAAGTAAATACACCAGAGAAATTCAAGATTCTACAATGTTATAAATATTATTATTATGTATCTTTTATATGAAAATTGTTTTTGTAAATTGCAATTTTTGAAAATATAAGTGATCAAGAATTATTAATTTCTTGTTTCATTTTTTTTTCATTTTATAATACTATATAGAGGTTCTAATAAGCATTATGTAGCAAGTAACTGTTATTTTATATATGAATGATAGTAATGAGAAATATCCCCGTATATATAATAGCGAATGATCGAGTAACGCTCCTGACGTCATCAACAATGAAATTCGCTCCACGTCATGATAAGTTGATAATATATTTTGGTAATGTTTGAAATGCAGGGAAATGCTTTATTTTGACGAGGCTGAACTAGATCTGGTATCTTAACTGTTTTACTGGTAAGACTATTTTCAGAGGAATGAAGAAACAAAAAAGTGGTTAACAATGAACGCTATCAACTGGAGTTTAAGGTTAATCCACTGGAGTTATGGTTAAAATTTCAACTATCAAAATATCACCCAACATGCAATTGCTTCGTTCAAATGTAGCAGCAATTTTCACCCGTCACACCTTGACGGGCGATTTTTTAGTCTTTTGTATAATTCTTTAACGTACGTATCACATGAGTTGAGTTTATTACTTGTTGCTGAATGGCAACAGTTAAATGTAAACATATTACCATTGAAAATTTTAACGTTTGATTTCACTTGAACAGTCACGCACTCTTTCCCAATGGTGATATTTCATTCTTTTAAATCTAGCAGCGCAATGTGGTACACATTGTTTGCGTTCGATGAGCGACCGGTAGCTCACCGGTTAAAATAATGACGTCAAAAAATAACATCATCTCCAATGCTTTAGCATTAGCTGACGTCACTAGCTGTCACGTGACAATTAACCGGTTGCTACCGGTTGAGCTCGTCGAACGTAAGCATTAATAATAAGCCGGGGGCGTCACCAGGTAATAATTTTTTACCAGGATGTTTTACCAAAATTTAAGCATATCAAATACTGCACTACATTATGATTCTCAGAAATAGAATATTGCTAAAATAATAGTTAGCTTATGGGGGAGGGGGAGAGAAATATTCATTGAGACTTACTCTGATTGGTTGAATTATTTGAGACTGAACTGCCACCACAACTGCTAGTAGGATAACAACCTGAAACAATAAAGAGGGAAAATGAAAACTGTAAATGTGTTTTTATTACAAGTACCGAAACATTGCCGTAAAAAAGAAGGCAAAGGCGAAGTACGACCTAGAGTGATTTGAGTTCTGTTGCAAACAATACAATTAACAGATTATTAACTAAGATTCAAACTAGATTATTCGATTATTCTTATCACTTGACAGTGTGTGAAAAAAGTAATAGTAATACTACCAAGTAAAAAAGTAAACTTGCAAGAAAAATGTGCATGTTTTTTTACTTACTTATTTATTCATCATCATCATCATCATCATTATTATTATTATTATTATTATTATTATTATTATTATTATTATTATTATTATTATTATTATTATTGCAAAGCTTCGAATTCAAAGGGAGATACTCGTTGTGATCTAAAGATTTCACGCAAGAGCTTTAATTTAGTTTTTTCGGCACCCAGTAAAATTTTAAAATTTTAATTTAGGTTTTTAAATGCCGATAAATATCGGGAAACATTTTTAGACGTCACATTACGTTTTGAATTTCTGTATACCCCCCCTCCCCCAAATAATGTTAAACCAAATTAAACTTAATAAATTTAAAAAAGAAAGATAAATAAAAAATAAACAGATAAATATTTTTTAAAAATACTAGTAATAATTTAAAATAAATTCACAAACTGATTAAAGAAAAATAATAGTTGTAAATGTTTGCAATTTTTCAATACTTATAATCTAACCTACATTAATATTAATATCACAAAGAGGGTATCGGAACTGTTCACATGTGCCCTATATGTGTTCATAAGTGCCGCACCGTCTACTTTAGAACAAACTAAAAAAAAAAAGATTCTTAATTCAATAAAAAAGTTTAAATATTGTCAGAAATTTACTTGTATGTCCACTAAATGTTTTGTAACAATTAAGTTTAGCTTATTAGTTCTAGCTCAAAATACGTTTTCACGTGAAGAAGACAGTGATAAAATTGTATACAACACCTGCTAAAACGAAGCAGTTGTCACCATAGAAACACAAAATGGCTCATTGTTTGAAAGTTTGGCCAAGAGATAGAACTGGTCGGGGACTTCGCGAAGGCCCTGGACTGGTACTGCCACTACTTGAGATTTTTGCAAGAGTTTTTGCTTGAAGTTAACTTTGTAAAACGTATGTTCACATGTGTTCCCCTTTTCCACTACCTAGTATGGAATTTAAAAAGCTTTGCAAACTTCAGATTACATGAATTAAAATATTTCTAAATTAGCGTTAACAGTATTAAAGAAAATTAACTTAATTTTTTTTTTATTCCTTCAAGTTACATTTCCCAAATTCTAAGGACATTTGAAACTTTTATTTCTTTGGTAACGTTGCGTCTTCCACGTTAAAGTATTCATCAACTTTTATCGAATTTTCTAGTTTAGTAAGCGTGATGACATGCATAATTTATGCAAATCTCCAGAAATACTTAAAAAAGTAAATATTTTGATAATCGATAAACATTAACAAGCAATCGCTTTTCATTGAGAAGAGGCTGCGTGTACTTTTCTTTTCTTTAAAAAAAAGATTTTTGTATTAATTTAATCTAAAATGGGCTAACAAAAGTTATATGACATACAAGAGTGCTTACAAACACATAAATATTTATTCCAGGAAGGGATAATTTAGATAAAGAAATACTTTTACTCTAAAATTTGACATTATTTTAGTTGACTGAACAATAGTGTGCAAATAATTATTAACTTAATTTTCATCCTTTTTGAACTCTTATTCATGCACATAAAAGTGTTTTACGTGAAATATGAGCATGCGGAGGAGACCTTGTTCATGTGCATTAAGAATGTTCATTGATTGTGAAATATGAACATATAGAGGAGATTTTGATCATGCTCATAAAAAAATTTCTTGGTGAGGTATAAATATGCAGAGGAGATCTAGCACATGCGCATATAAGATGTTCTTTGTAAAATATGATATGCAGAGGATATCTTGTTCATGCACAGAAAAAAGTTCTTTCAAATATGAGTATTCAAAGACGAATAATTGAACCTCGTTATCTCTTCTCTGCAGATGCACAGGACTGTACATTCATTTTTGAATATCAAACCTGAATCTGCGTTATGCTTTGCTATGTTCAACTAAAGATATGTAATACAACAAAACGTTAAATTAGTTGTACAGTAAACTCCAGACTGTCCCGCTCGCGATCGTTCAACCCCCGTATTATCCGACAAAGAAAATGAGGAAGCTACTACTGTGTGGCGGGGGGGAGGGGGGGGCTAAGCGCCTTGTACTCAGTGGCGTAGCTAAGGGGGGGGAGGGGGCGGTCCACACCGGGCGGCACTTTTCTAGGGGCGGCAAATTGACCCTTTTGATATGGAAAAATGAATGTATTTTCCAAATAAGGAAATTATGGGTTTAATCTGTTACTGGCGGAAAAAAAGAAACTCTCTTCTTAAAGCACTCAAAAGGACAACATAACTTCTCTGGAGCACAATGGACAGTTTAAGTATTCCAGCAGTTTGTAATAATTCCAAGAAAGTGAAAGTTTAGTTTGAAAGTCATTTCAAACCAAACTTTCCCGAAAAATATGCGTGTTTAAAATCACAAATTTATGAATGAAAGCTTGATGGTCAGAAGCTTGATGGCTTGATGTCAGGTAGAGAATAATAAGAAATTCTCTACCTGACTTGAGCCACACTTTTCTTTGTTTGTGGTGACATTGAAATTGACAAAGAATTGAAAAGTAAAGGAATACTTAAGTATTCCATTCTAACCTAGAAAAGTTATTTTGTCGCTTTGAGTGCATTACGAAAAGTGCATAGTATTTTTAAAAAAATTCTGTTACTTAGACTGTTGTAGAGGTTAACTTTAGGAAAACGAAAACAATGAACTTTTCCAACTTTTGTTATAAGAAAAAGCTAAAGCGGGATTTTAAAAAAGTTTCTTAAAAGCCTATTCGTAAAACAAAAACTTTTTTTTTTTACTTCAGAAAAATGGTGACAAGGGTAAGAAAAAGAGGGGGAGGTGTAAAATGTTACACTAAACAATTTATTGCTCATCGCACTTTATATGTTTTAGAGTTTGCTTTAATTTCCCACTCTTTACAAGAAATTTCTCCTTCAAACGAAGTATAAGGGATTTCCGTTTTCTCGCTTTTGAGAAGAAATCTATTCGACAATTTTGGATATGGAAGGTAAGCGAATTTCATTTTTTAACGTTTGGTTTGGATCCCCTACTTATACAAACATAGTTCAAAATGCGTTTTAAAGTATTCTGTTTCAAATAATTCCGGTTGGAAACCTCTCCCACCCCTACTTTGTAGTCTAATAGTGCAAAAATGTTTTTAGGCGGTAGAGAGAGCTTTAATATCTCATCATTTTTTCTTATATCATCAAAGATAGTTTAGAAATACTTTTTTAGACCTCAATGTTGAAAATTTTCTGGACAGAGTCCCTTCCCCTGCTGTTTCGTCTAACGTAGCAAACACAGCCAAAAAAAAAAAAAAAAAAAAAATATATATATATATATATATATATATATATATATATATATATATATATATATATTTAGACCTTTAATTCTGAAAACTTTCCTGGAGAAAAATCCCACTCTCTCTTCTAAAGTCTCAACATCTAGCCTAAAAATACGTTTTTAAAGCTTTGATACTTTAATATCAATTTGTGAAAACATCATTTGAACCCCGAGTGTCTTTGATCCCCTAAGGGATCAAATAATGATCAAATATAGCCTAAAATACGTTTTTTTGGACTTTAATTTTGGAAATTTTCCGAGAGAGACATCTTAATCGCCTTTCCCCTCCCACCTAACGTCTCCAAAAACTAAAACTGCGTTTTGAAAACTTCAATTTTGAAAAATTTCCTAGGGAAGAACTCTTTACCCCTTTTCTTAACGTCCCCAAAGGTAGCCCAAAATTTTTTTTCTTAGAAATTTGCGCGAGTAGGAGAGCTCGCTAACCCTTCCTTCTGACAGAAAATCTAAAATGAACTTGAGCTTTAAGAATGATTTTGAGAGGGAAACCTCCCTCTATCCTCTCTTCCTTCTAACATTATAAAACAAAGCCCAAAGTCGGACGTCAATTACGGAAATTTTTCAGGAGAGAATCGCCTAGCTTCACAACATTTTTTATGCTATTAGGGAACCCCTCAACGTCACCAAAAACAGTCTAGAATTGCGTTTTCGAGACTTCAGTGTTGAAAAATTGCCAAAGAAAGAACCCGAACCTTTCCTTTCTACCAAACCACCAAAGATACCCAAAAATTGATTTCAAGTGTAAAAACATTTCAGTAAGAAACCGCAGCGCCGTTCTCTCCCCTAATGCCTATACAACTGCGTTAGAATACGCATGCTGCATTAAGTGTTCGAACATTCCCGATTTCCTTGGCTTCTCCTAAGTAGCCTAAGCTGCATTTTAAAATTTCGTAAAATTTCCTGTCGTTGCCCACTGATTTCCTAATGTCAACAAAGAAACACTGAAAGAGACTAATTCTGAAAAAAAAAAAAAAAAAAAAAAAATCGTCAGCAAACCCAAAGCGCTCTTTCTAATAACTTGACTACAATTGCAGTTTTTGACTTAAATTTAGCAATTTTCTCCAAGTCTCCTCCCTTATCCCCCTTAACTTATTTTTTCTTTAATTAAATTTCTAGTTTTAATTTAAATACTTTTGACAGTTTTATGTATTAGCTATTTCACAACCAAAGGGCGGCAAATTGAGGAACCGCCCCGGGCGGCAAACACTGTAGCTACGCCACTGCTTGTACTCAAGTTTTGCTCATGTATCTACCAAAATGAAAATTTCTGCCATAAAATATGCATTTTCATCAATGAAAAGTTTCTAGTTTAACCGAAGAATTTGAGAAAAACAAGATTACCTACTCTTTTTTTTTAACACATTAGGCCCTCTTTTTCCATTAATATTCTGCTTATTTTGCAACTGTATGTAATGTATATGTTACCGTTAAAGTGTAAATATCTAGTGATTTTATAGAATATTTAGATATTTTCTAGAATATCTTATTATTTTTTTAGAATATCTAGTTTTTTTTAATAAAGAATATATTTTATATTTTCATACATTTATTAGATAACTATATAGAATATCTAGTTTTATAGAATATGTAGTTTTATATAGAATATCTAGTTATATATTTTAGAAGAATATCTAGTTTTTTTATAGAATATCTAGTTATTCCATGAAATAAATGATCGTGCCCGTTAATGTGCGTAATATATTATTAATACGACACTTTAACTAGATATTCTATGAAATAACTAGGTATTCTATAAATAAACTAATGAGCGATTGTTAAAGTGTAAAATAAACAATTTATCTAAAATGAAATAACTATATATATATATATATATATATATATATATATATATATATATATATATATATATATATATATATATATATATATATATATATATATATATATATATATATATATATATATATAGGTATTCTATGAACAAAATAATGATAGACAATTAAAATGAAAAGAAGCAATTTATCTAATTTATGCAGCGTATAAATGGTATTTATGGAAATACACCATAAAATCATTTGTTACAACAAGGATTACTAAAATGATACTTGGAATTACAAAAAACATTATTTCTAAAACAAAAACATTTTTTGCTGACACGCTTGGTTTTACACGAACATTTTTTAGGGGTGGAAGGTAAATGTATTTGTCGTGCAAGATATATGATATAGATTATTTCACACTTTTAACGGGCTGCAGATCGTTATTCTATGAAATAACTAGTTAAACCATGAAATACAAGACAGTTTTATACTTTAACGTACACGATCAGTTATTCCATGAAATAACTAGGTATTCTATAAAATAACGGATTTCACACTTTAACGGTAGCATATACATTAAATTTATCTTTAAATATGTAATATTTCCTTTCGAATTTCGGGGTAATATAAATTCTTGTACTTAATACACAGGTACATAAATAAGAAATTTAAACAATGGTCAATTTAAATCATTGAAATAAGTTGGTCGGACTCTAACTCCTTACATCTTTTCTTTGCATCCACCTGGAACTTTCGTGTTTGCAAATTTCTGTAAATTTAATCAAAATTTATGTAAAACGATGAAATTTATGAAAGTATCTACCGATTTTATAACAGAACAAGGATATAAAAAAAACTATTGTATAGAAGATGCAATGCAAGTAATAGTATGAATATTCAGTTTTACTACTATTCCTGTTATATAAGATGGAAGGAAAATAGTCATCACCAGCTCAATAAGAAATGTAAGGAACAAAAAATTTACAAAATCAACCCCCTGTTAAAGCCAGTCGTGAACCTTCCACAAAATATAAATAGTTTTAATGTATTTGATTATAGAACCTTCCTGGTTTAACAAGAAAGCTCCAGAAGCATTAGCGCAACCATGGCCAAAGCTACGCGAATAACTGCAAGCAAGAACCAAACATATTCCTTGCCTGCAATTCCTGCCTCACAAAGCTGCAGCTATCCAGTGACTTATTTGTTCCCATTGGAAGCTTAGTCAATCCAGACGAGCCGTAATTAAACTAAAGTCGATACACTTAATAAACACGCTCAGTCAACCTTTAAACTGGTACCAAAAACTTTTTTCTCACCATTGAAAAGTCTGCATTCGTGCATCTTTTAGCAATTCAGGAAACTTTTTTGCGAAGATACTTGATTTTGCGGGGAAATAGGTGAAAACCTTTGAAATCTCGTAACGTTCCAAGAAAATAACCAATAACGTTTCGGCATTTTTTTTTACAGTGTACATCAATGAGGAACTGAACTTTCAAGATGGTTTTTACAACAAAAGTAATGCTTAAGAAGTATGTTATTTATATTCTCATTATTGTTGCACTTCTACATACTATTATTCACATATAACACTGCATTTATACATAATACTTGTTAACAAAGTGCAAAAGATATGTTTTTAAGTTTGAGAGATATAGTTTAAATCTTACTATTTACGAGTTTTCATATATAAAATGGAAATAATTAGTGGCGATGGATTTTTTCACATGTAATTGAAAACATTACGATAATTGTTTATTTTACAAAAGAAAGAGTATGAGAGAGAGACAAACATTAAGCTAAACCAATCACTAAATAAGTTCCAAAGCTAAAACTGCATTGTTGTTTGTAAACAAATGTCTTCGTAGTTCTAGAGCTTGAATACGCCACCTTACGGAGATTCAAGAAATTAGCCAAAAAGTTAAAGCATTTCAATTCTGCTCGGATGAGGCAGATGTCTCATTGGGCAGATCATATATCCTATGTAAGTGTGTGGTCTTGATTTTACCTCTTTCAGCAGCCATTAGCCAGAGAATAAGTAAAAGCAATATACAGTCAAACTAGCTTATAACGAGCGCGAAGGGACCACAACATTTGCTGGTTATAAACGAAGGCTGATAAAAAACGGGTTCGTGA
The DNA here is from genome assembly GCF_026930045.1 of Uloborus diversus. Classification (NCBI taxonomy): domain Eukaryota; kingdom Metazoa; phylum Arthropoda; class Arachnida; order Araneae; family Uloboridae; genus Uloborus; species Uloborus diversus. Next base: position 79,307,967 of record NC_072738.1, read on the forward strand.
AAAAAAAATCATAGTTAATTTCCTATATTTCTGTACAGTACCAAAGAAGTTGGTTATTTGCTTTGAACTGTCTTATTGTCTCTTTTCTGTTGCTTTCGAGGAATGTGTAGCCCGAAAAACATTGCCATTTGCGTCCGTGGCTACAAAATAGTTTGAAGTTGTTTTGCACTTTAGAAGCCACTGAGTATGTCGAGGGCTGTTAGGTTTGTTTCTCTCATAATTTATATCTTTAAGTTTCGGATAAATTTAAAATGTTTGTGGATTTTTTCCAAAAGTAGGAAAATCTTTTCTGAGGTGGAAATCAGCAGAAATTTTATGCAAAAAATTTTGCTCGCTTTAAGCGGAGTTCGCTCTTTAAAAGCGCGTTATGCTTCCATTGACTTAACATTGTGTGTGAACCAACCAAAACCTTTTAATTTCCTCACTAAATCTGAGCGCACGTTGTATCAGGGATCGTTATAAGCGAGTTCGACTAATTTGTAATTTTTTTTTTTAAGTTATGCGCCTCCTATAGTTTATTCGCATTGCTAACAGTAAAACAAGAAAAGGTTTTTAAAAAGCATTAAATTTGATGTCTTGAATAGAGGAAAGCTTCGAACAATTTAAATTATTTTGAAAGTTCGTAGAGCTTCAAAGGTCCAATATCCGCAATTCTTTGCTTGCTTAAGTTAAGCCATGAAAGTAATTTTTTAACTAACAGTTAACTTCATAACTGATATCATTAATTTTTATTTTCAATATCGATTTAAAAAAAAAAAGCTCAATTCACCAACCAACCCAAAACGGAGCGAATATAATAAAAAATATTTTTTAATAACTTTTAGCTTCCATTTACTAGAAGTTGTAAAACTGATTCCCTTTATGTGGTTAAATTAAACAAAGTTTTTTGAGACATAATTATTAAAACAATCAAGGTAGCACACTTTGTAAGATAATCTAGGAATATTTCAACAAATGAACACTTACAAATGCCATGGTAATTGTCGGTTGGTTGCAGTTCCAGAAAGAATGCGATTCTCAGACGAGTTCCAAGTGATGCAAATGGCTCACTTCGGGACCAGTCTTTTATACATGAGCAGTGTCGCACTCTGCCCTAATACATTTCCACTGATCGGCCATGATGGATGACCACGGGGGTCAAAACATCACACCGGACAGAAAAAAGCAAAAGTCCACGGAAGAAAAGCAATAAAACAAACCACCTCCAAGGCCCAGAAAAATTAACGATCTCGGGATGGCTCGTCCTTGGGCGAGAATCCTTTTCAGCTTTAGAAATCTTGTTTCAGCTGGAGAAATAGATGGCGAGAAAAAAGTGAATCAACAGGTGACCAGGTCATAAGCAAGAGAAAAACGTGCAGCATCGGCATTTGCATATGCTGGGATTTATAGACAGGTCTTCAAGAGGAGACGCGATCGTTTATCAATTACCATCTTTTTTGCCAGAGATGTGATTGTTGAGGAGGAGCCATAAGCTGAAGCAGGGAGTTATGGCCGAAAGAACCAAATTTCTTTTATTTGACTCTTATCTTTTCTTTTGCGTTCAACTGATAACTCTTTCACTTAATAAACAGCAAGTTGAAATTAAAACGGGAAACTAGCCAAAAAAGTTCAAATTTCTTTTTTTTTTCACGTTATTTTTTGCAAGATTTGTTTTCCTTAATTGGTAGAAAAAGTTGAAACAGGTAATTATTACCCACCATCTCCACAAAAAAAACCTTTCTTTTGTGTTTGATTGACAACTATTTTACTTATTGCACACTCAATAAAATAGAAACAATGACGGAATTGGCTACATTTCTTTTATTTCACTTTACTTTTTTTTTTGCATTCAACTAGTAACTTTTTTCCAAACTTAATGCAAGAAGTTGAACAAACTTAATACAAGAAGTGTGAATTGATACATGGAATTACAGTCAAAATAATCAGATTTTTAAAAATTTCCTTTAAAATGTTCCTTAGCTTTGAACACAAAAGAAAGAAATTTTTCCCTTTTTTGCATGCAACAGTTCAACGCAAAACACTTTTACTTAATACTCACCTATAGAAGTAAAACTGAGTTACAGCTTCAAGAACTAAATTCCTTTCCTTTCATTTTCGCTTCCTTTTTGTGATCATAGAACTGATAATTTTTGCCTCATATGAACTTTCAATTGCGATTCCAATATCAATTCTCTACTTTGTAGGTGATTCTTACCTACTCTGTGGTTCTATTCAAAATGTCAAACGTTCTTTCAAAAAAGAAAAAACCCTTTGTTTAGACAAATTTAAATTTCTCCATGCAATAGAGAATGAGAAAATTTCAGCACAAACTTGCTACCGACATTACTACCGATATACAGTAATAATTTTTTCCGCATCAAAATTTTCTAAAGTTAATTCTCGAATAACTACGTGTTTCTAATGTCTTCTTCGTGGTATTATTTTTTCTCTATATGTTGAATTTGCAACCAAAATCAAAACTTTAGATGAAACAACTGAATTTGGTTGTTTTCCCTTTTCTTCAAGAAATTTTGGATGAAAATTATTCCCTCCCCCCCCCCCCTCCTCTGTTTAAAATAGTTCTCGCTATGCGGCCCTTTTATTTCAGATTTAACACTATAACCACACTGAAGGGTAAACTCTTACATTTTCTTACACTGGAAAGTTTGATTTTGTGTTATTGAATGGATGAATCTGTGTAGCAGACTACGAGAATATGATCCACTTCCATATTCATAAATTAAAAATCATTGCAAATCAGTTGAGATCAAAATACATCACAAGCAAGTTTAACTTAGATATTTTTTGAAAACTGGAGCTCGTACTTTACGTATTCTGTCGGACAAGTGATAAAAAAAGCACTTAGTGGGTTAACGTAATACGGGGGTTTCGATTGAAAATCTAATCATATTGTTTAAAGATTTTTTTATTTGATTTTTAGCAATAGTACTTGAGCATAGGATTCATTGACTAGAGTGCACATAGTGCACTCAACACACATGGAGAGAGAGTAAAATATAAAAATGCAAGAGGGTAAAATATAAAAGGTAAACCATAAAAATATAAGAAGTAAAACATGAAAAGGTAAAATGTGCAAATGTAAAATTGAAAAATTGTTAAAATTTAATTCAAAAGGATAAAATGTACTGCAGTAGAAGACCGTTATAACGCACACTTTGGGACCAGAGCTTTTGCGTTATACAGGTTTTAGCATTTTATAGGTCATTTCAAATTTTGAAACTAATGTTTAGAATATATCTATATACTAGCACTTCAGAATGAGTTCTATCTGCAATGAGTACTAAAGCACTAATTATACACAATTAGTCAATCACATATAAATATGTTTCACAATCAAAAGTAAGTGAATTATCCTGCACTTCTGCCAGCTTCATGGTTTGCATAACAGCTGCATTTTCAAGAGCCATCTGGTATTTTCTTTTTACTGTGAAACTAATTTTCATTTAAAAGCTTTGATTTCAGATGGAAAGATGAAAAACTGTTTCAAAACTAAATTTACCGAACAATTTTTATGTTCGCAAAGCAAAACAGAGAGATTTTTTAAACTTCAAAACCTATTGTTTACTTTTGAAAAGTTGTGTGGTTTACAGAGAATTCCGTTATATAGGTTGGCGTTATAAAGGTATTCTACTGTAACATAAATTGTAACATGTAAAACTGAAAAATCGTAAAAATACGAAGTTCAAAAGAATAAAATGTAAAACAAATAAGAAGTTAATAAGGTCAATCAGTCTATAAGTCCCCTGTAGCTTTTCTGTGACCTTCCAGTAACTCTCATATATGTTTCCGGACACTTCCGGGTATGCCCTGAGTTGCACCGTATTCATAACAGTGTCTCTACCGCACAATGTACAGTTTGGGGAAGAAAAGATATTGAACCTATAAAAAGATGTCTCGCAAGGCAATCATGTCCTGTCTCTATACGAAACGTTGCAACAGCGTATCTTCTAGGTGCAGTTGGTCTATATAGAACGAACTCCCTCCAGCTCTTATCTTTAATTTGAAGAGTATGCCTGGATCGAAAGTCCAAGTATTGTTTGAAGATTTTCATTAACCCAAAGAACTAGGGGGGAGGGGGGATGTGTGCAATATTTACTTCTTTTTTTTCGATACAATCTCATTTATTTCATAACTCTCTATACTGACAAGTTTTTGTAAATTTGCTTCACATTTTGATTAAACATTTGTTTCATTTGCAAATAAAAACACTTTTCGAGTTTCTATGCTTTGAGTCACTTGATCAGTTGCTGGGACATCTTCCATTATTTCTTCGTCTTCATCACTACCATCGGAAGTACAGTCGACTCCCGCTACAACGCGATTCGACCTACGCGAAATGGCTATAACACGAGGTTTTCTCGAGTGAAGAATTTTATAGTTAACGAGAAACCCTCGCCCACAACACGAAAATTTTCGGCGGAAAGCAGAAGATTAATTCATCCCTCCTTCTTGTTCTTCCTCTTCTTCTGACGAGTTTCCTGATGCGCATGCAATGTCAGGGGAAGACTGATAACAATCTGATTGCATAAGCGTAAATCATCACCATCTTCATATTTTAAGTTTTAAATATAATTACCGTACTTACTGTACACTACTATTATAGTGCTGCATTTTATTATTACTTCATGCTATGCGTACCGAACTTGTTTTATTTTTTCTCTCTCTTTCATAATTTTGTGCATTGTAACAATATTTTGTGTTGTATAATACAGATTGATTTAAACTACATTAAAAGTCACTTCTTCTTTTACTAATAATAAAGCTCAGAGTCTCTCTGTCTGGATGTCTGGATGTCTGTAGAATGTCTGTGACGCGCATAGCGCCTTGACCGTTCGGCCGGTTTTCTTGAAATTTGGCACAAAGTTAGTTTGTAGCATGGAAGTGTGCACCTCGAAGCAATTTTTCGAAAATTCGATTTTGTTCTTCTTCTATTTCAATTTTCAGAATGTTTTCCGGAGCAAAATTATCATAAGATGGACGAGTAAATTACGAAATTAGCATGACGTGGAATGGAAGAGCGAATGAACATAGCCGATTATCGAGAAATTCGTCATCCATTATTTGTAAATATACAGGTGAACCGAATGACCTTTTAATTTTCAACTACGGGCAAAGCCGCGTGGGTACCACTAGTTATGTAATAAATGGAAATATATAGTTAAGAACCAGTTCAAAACAGTTTAAAAGGTGTTTACAAACGCCTAAAATAAATAGGTATGTTTACAAAAAAAATCGAAAACACACCCTTTTCCACAACGCGAAATGTCGACTTCCGCGAGGGGTCTTGGAACGCATCCCTCGCGTAAGTCGAGACTCGATTGTACGTATTGAATCCAATATCGAAGAAATTCGTAAATTGATGAGATGATACATGCATTTTGTATCATCGACTTCTGGAACATTTTCAAGAAGATCCTGAATAGCTCTGCTAATCAAATTCTGTGGTACAGGGGTGCCCCAACTTGCAATTTTCGGGAGAGCAGAAATTCTCAATTTTTCGAATGGGACTCTCAATTTTGCCGAATGATGGTAATTTTGTCAAATGAAATACCAAATTTTGCGAAATGGAACTTCAAATTTCCCCGATTGCTGATAATTTTGCAGAACAGAACTACAACTTTTGTCGAATGTTGATATTTTTGGTCAAATCGTCAGACAAAATTTGCTGAATTAGGAAATTTTTGGGAGGTCTCAGTCTCAGTGACCGCCCGGGACCTCCCATCGGAGCGCTCTGGTTGTGAAGGAAGATTGCACCAACGATAGACAAAATAATGTATTCGTATTTATTTTGAAGTTTAGTCGTAATATGTAGTTTACACACACGTTGAAGTTTAGTAACACACATGATACATTATAATTTTCATTAGCATTAAAATTATAATGTATCATGTGTGTCTAAGTTATTTCTTGTCACCCTGTATATATGTTACCGTTAAAGTATATAATGCTGTTATTTTATAGAATACCTAGTTATTCCATGAAATAACTGATCGTGTCCGTTAAAGTACGTAATATGTTATTAATTTGGCACTTTAACTAGTTATTATATGAAATAACTAGGTATTCCATAAATTAACTAATGAGAGACGGTTAAATTGTAAAATAAAAAATTTATCTAAAATGAAATAACTAGGTATTCTATAAATAAACTAACGATAGACATTTAAAATGAAAAAGAAGCAATTTATATAATTTATGCAGCGTATAAATGGTATTTATGGAAACGTACCATAAAATCATTTGTTACAACAAATGACAAACTAAAATGACACTTGGAATTACAAATAACATTATTTTTAAAACAAAAACATTTTTTACTGACACTCTGGGTTTATACGAACATTTTTTTTCAATCCCTGATAGATTATTTTACACTTTAACGGACTGCAGATCGTTATTCTCTTGAAATAACTAGTTAAACCATGAAATGCAAGAAAGTTTTACACTTTAACGGACACGATGAGTTACTCCATGGAATAACTAGGTATTCTGTAAAATAACAGATTTCATACTTTAACATACACATCAGGGACGTGTGGAAAGATTTAAGGATATATCTCCCACCAAAAACTCAGAAATTTTCTTTTTTTGACACTTAACTGACAATATCCCCTTCCGATTTCTTCTCCCGGCTATATGCCAGTGTAAGTAAAATAGGAACAGTAATACGAATTGGTATTTCGTTGCTTTTCCACCATTACTTTTTCGATAATACTCTTTATTGTTTCAATACATTTCTTTCTTTCCTGTTGTTTCCCCATTCGAAGTTACTTTTTTTCCTCATGAACAGTCTTAATCATTGACTTAGCAAAGCCCATTCAAGGTAGGTGCAATTTTAAAACAAGATTTTACAAGGAGTGTTCCACTATATCCACATTCACTTCCATTAAGATTAGAAAAGTTACTTTCAAAGTCAAAAGGTCAAAGGCAGTTTCATTAATTTTCCCAGCGAATTGGGAGACATGAAGCCCACCCAATTTCTAAACATTTTCACTTATTTCAGACTAAAATGCCGGATTGAAACGTCAGCACTACGTTTACGGAATTCCATTCCAGACGTCTTTCGTGTTTGTTACTTTTAAAGCCTCTCCTTCTTTTATTTTCCCGTCATTCTATTCCCGATCCATGATTGATCGCAGCCTTTCACTAGCTTTGATGTTAATTGCTTGTTTCAACGAATGGCCCTGCGAGTTATCAGTTGCGTAACTGGAACTGATAGAATCAGATAGAGTACCTCTGCTAAATGACTTGTTCATGTCTTGTTGAGGCATTATCTTATACAGCTACTACTGAAGGCAATCATTTCACGGGTTGTAACATCTTGGCGAGAATCTTACTGGATGTTAACTACATTGATTTTTTTTAAATGTTTATTGATACATTTTTCAACTTTTGAATCTTTTATTTTTACTTCCTTTTACAAAAAAAGGAAGTATTGTATTCGCGAAAAAATGTTCACCCAAAAATCGGCCTTAATTTCCATTTTGCTCACCCCCAAATGAATGTTGAGTTTTTTTTTTTTTTTTTTTTTTTTTTTTCCAACCCGGCCACATGTGGTTATGTGCCTAGAAACGTACATACACACGAAATATCCATTTTGACGATCCCCGAGTAAATTACAACGAGTTTTTTCGTGACGTCTGTATGTTCGTATGTATGTGCGTATGTGTGCATGTATCTCGCATAACTCAAGAACGGAATGTCCTAGAAAGTTGAAATTTGACAGGTAGACTCTTAGTGGGGCCTAGTTGTGCACCTTCCTTTTTGGTTGCATTCGGATGCTCCAAAGGGGGTTTTTTGCTCCTATTTGGGGGAAATCATTGTTAATTTCGATGTAATCTCAAATGGTGTTACAATTTGGCGGACACTTGGCGATAGATCGCCAGTCTTTTTGTCGCCAACTTGGAGAAAAATTTGGCGTTTTTTTTTTTTTTTTTTTTAAATCTGGTTTCAATTTTGCCACTGTTGGTGATATTTAGAGGGTGAATTATTGAATCATATTAAAACTGCCAATAATGAGAAAATGACATTAAATTGGAGTAAAAGGAAGTCATGTGATGCACACACATCAGCTCGTTTCTAAACCCTTTTCTTTCTTATGGCTTCCTACACACGAGGCTGTTAGTTGAATCAACTTTTCGAAAAAGTTTGCCTGTGAACTAGTTGATTGGAATTTTTCGTTGTCTTCACACGAGACAACTTAGTTGAATCATTTTTTCTTCAAAGAAGCCGAATTTATTCGAACAATTGCTCCATTAACGCAGTTAAAACTGAACCGAGTTGACACAACTTATTTACTCACGCGTAGAGCAAACGCTTGCAGTGTCATGACGGGTTGAATCAACTAAAAAGTTTAGTTGGCTCAACTCATCGAGACACGACTTGACTGTCGCGTGAAGAATGCCGGGCAATTCCACTACTTTTCTTCCGGGTTACATATCCTGGTAACCGCCCGTTCGAAAGTTGATTCAACTAAGTTGTCTAGTGTGGGAAGGAGGCCTTAGTCATTTCATTTTCACTGTATTTATACGAGGACACATTTTAAATTTCTTTTAATAACTTGCTTTCTTTCCTTGTCCGAAATGCAGGCCTTACATGTTGAGCTTGTCTAATTTCTACTTCTGTGTTGCTTTGAGCTATTGTGAGCACTAAAAGTTGAATTTTCGATTTTTCAGTCGTTGCAAACTCTTTTATGTTTCTACTAGCGGTACCTTCACGGCTTTACCCGTAGTGGAAAATGAAAAGGTCATTTGGTTCGCCTGTATATTTACAAATAATGGATGATGAATTAATCGCCTACATGCTATATTAATTTGCTCGTCCACGTTATAGTAATTTTCTCGTCCATGTTATGGCAATTTGCACGTCCATATTATGATAATTTGCTCGTCCATGTTATGGTAATTCGCTTCAGTGCAGAGGAATTAAATCCAAAATAAAATCATAGAAAACTAACTAAAACGAATTTTCGAAAAATCGCTTCCATGTGCACACCTCCTTGCTACAAACTAATTTTATGCCAAATTTCATGACAATCGGCCGAACGGTCTATGCGCTATGCGCGTCACAGAGATCCAGCCAGGCCCGGACTGGCCAGGTTGGTTAGTCGCCGATCGCCGAGGGCCCCCAAATGAAGCGAAAAAAAAGTTGTAGCAAAAAATGATTTTACAATTCTTTGATTTCCTTGTAACTATTTCAATCTGTTTCCTTATACGTTTCACCAGGATCAGGGCCTGATTACTGAATGGACCAACTAGGCTGTGGTCTAGGGCCCTTGCTTTTTAGCCCCCCCCCCCCCCAATGGCTAAAGTTGTTTTAGCTAATGACTAAAAGTAAGATTTCACTGCATAGTGGCTCCAAAAAATCTTTGCTTAGAATCTTCTTATATCTTAATCGGGCATCGTCCGGGATGCTTTTAATCACTCTTTCTAGTTTTATACAAATAGCACACTGGGCATAATTAAAGCCAGGTAGGGCCCCGGGGCAAACATTAATTCTAGGTTAGGGGTTCCTAGGGTCCTAGGGCTTTGAATTCTCTGAATTTGTCCCGTAAACAGGGCCGGATTACCAAATAGGCAACTTAGGAATCGCCAACGGGTGCCCAACAGAAATGTTCGGCCTCTCTGCAAAAAATCATCAGGGCTCCTAACCGCCCACTGAATTCTCTCCCCCCCCCCTGCTCATAAAAATTAAAAGAGTGGTTGTTGTTTGTTTTTGTATGCTTCACTATTTCTACGTAAATTTTGAATTCATTTTAAATCCTCATTTTTTTGGATGCCCATTTTATTTTTATGTTATATACAAAGCAATATAAGTTATAAGCAAGTAAACAAGAGTTTCTCAAGACTTAACAGTATTCTAATACTAATTGTCCTCCTTTGTAAATCTTGGTTTTGAAAAAAGTATTCACATTGTATGGAATTCATATTGATTTGGTAAATGATTTAGCTTTTGTTCTGTATTTCTTATAAGTTTGAGGCATGTTTTTTCTTTTTTGGATTTAAGGGTTTTCTTTCAAATATTTCATTTTCTGTAGTCAGCTTGAAACTTTCTTTGAATTCGTTTTTGTCTCATTAATTAATTTTACTTCATTTATGTTGATGTTGATGGTATTTAAGGTTCTGTTCTGTGATGAACCGAAATTTACAGAATTTTTGTTTACCTGAACTGGTCAAAACATTTTTTCGTGAAAATACTTCTACCAGTTTTCACGGCATTTTCGGTTAATTTTTGAATGCTTTGAATCCGTTTTTTGAATTTCATTTTATTCCTCTATTAACCGAGATGTTTAGAGGTGTTGTGTGCCTTTTATATAAAAGTTGAGATACAAAACATTAACATCATCCTTTTAGAACTGATAAGACTATCATTAAGAGATTCAGAGGTGCCCAACTCCCCTAAGAGCAAGGGGAGCACCTCCCTAAATATCACGAAGAATCCCACCAAAGCAAGAGCCCCCCGCAGAAATACCCCTCAAAATAACCCCCCTAAAACTTTCAATAGCGCAGTCCGCACCATGACCACCCTAGATGGATGGGTACGCCTGAAGAGAGATTTTAAAACTTTGCGGATTTTTCATGCTTTCCGTACATATATTTTTTTGTCCATTTAAAAATGTGTTTAAACTTCAGAGTTGCACAGTTTAGCTGCTCCTGAGTTAATATGTGTTGAGTTTCGTTTTTTCTTCAAATATTTGCTAAAATATATTTTCAACTTTTAAAATTTCAGCAAAGGTATTGGGGGCCCAATTAAGATATCGAGGGGTCGTGGGCCAAAATTTTTTAACCAACAATTTTTCGTTCTATCCCTCTTTCTCCAAGTGTACCACCGGCGCCTCCGGGAGTGTCGGCGGTACTACACAGGTCTGTCTTTGTCAATTGGGTTCCACGCATGGTTAAGTTACTCCGGTGATAGGAGTAAATTAGGACCCTTCAGAAAGTGATGTCAGCTTTTGTGATCCAGCCGCTAAAAGTGCATTTCTCCACGTTTCTGCAAGTTCTTATAGAATTAAAAAGATGAGATAAGACAAGAACTGTGGAATTTGGGTATGGATGATGGCCGCGTGAAAAAAAAATTCGAACAAAAGAGAAATGCAGGTGTAATAAAAATAGGAGTAATAAAAACTTCATGACTTGTCCAAGACTCAATGGGTTCATTTTGATTGCTTTAGTGCCCCTTCTCCTTTTGCTTTTAAACCACTAAATAAATGGGAAAATTGAATGCACATGGAAATCTTTCCGATAGGGTCCGACCGGATATTGGCCATAAAACTATTCCACGTGGGGTTCTTTCTTCTGCAATCTGCATTATAGTAAGATAGTTGAAGGTTCGTATTTTACTTGTGTGAAAGCCAACTGTAATTTTTATTATGGAAATTAAAAGATAGATACATTGGGACAAAATAATGATAAGATGAAGCAAAAAAGGTATGATAATTTTTCTACTATTTAGGCATTGCTTTAAGCTTAAAATAGCGTGTGATAAAAAATTTCAGCCCCTTCCAACAGTGGCTCACCCACGGAGAGGATAAGGGGCTCCATCTTAGAGACTAAGCTCCCCCCCCCCCCTATTAGGCCTAAAAATGTCGAATTTATATCTGATTTTCAAAAATTTTCCCGGGGGAGACCCCCGGACCCCCTAAAATTGAGGATATTCTATAGGCACTTACCGAAGGCTTTTCCAAAGCACTTTTACGCGGAATTTTTCCAATGAATTTTCTAAATTCTATGTTTTAACTTAGGAAATTTCAGACATTGCGATTTTATGAAGCATTTAATGGAGTCAAGATTAGTATATTCAGTTGTTGCTCAGTTTGTTTTTAACTGTTAAAAAAATTATTTTTAAGTCCAAGTCGGTTGCGTAAACTTACCCCGGACACGGGGCACGTTTACGCATATTTATTTTGACACCTAACGTTGTTCTGTTAGAGCGTTTTGAACATAATGTCTTACCATCGTTAAAATAAAGCAAATTTATTACAGACTGAATAATGTATAAAGTAAAATCTGTGAACGGGCATGAAGACAGCACTACATGATTGTAAGCTATAAGATACGAACTTGTAACTCAATTAAAAATTAAAATAGTGATTTTCAAAACGTAAATAGTCTGATGATGTTAAAAATTTTCGAGACAGTTTAGAAGTAAGCCACAGTATAACAACGAGCGTAAAGGTGCTCAGACGTCAACGCATAAACTTGCCCCGTCGGCAAGCTTGGATTTATTTTTAACGTCCAAAAAAAAGTTAATAACATTTCAGTTCATACAAATACAATTCTCAAAAAGGATAAAATTCTGCTAATTTTTTATACATTTGTTCTTTCATAACTAAGTATTATTTATTCGCAATAAGCTTCAAACCGTTCAACTAAAATTTTCTCGACTTGGTAGAAAACCGATAATTCTTTCTGCATGCTAGACCGAAGCTCGACTGATCCTAAAACCTTGTGAGTGAGGATATTTGCTAGAGAGCAGCATCAATCTGTTATGACTGTTGGTCCTCCAGTTATAATTCGTTTGAAAAAAGGGCACTGCGTAAACGTGCCTCGATCAACCCTACTCCACTGAAAGAGGGGGTCCCAGGCCCTACACAGGGTTGGCTTTTTCCCGTTCATAACTTGTTTTTTTTCATCCCGCTGGGAAATACTGGGAAGAAATGGTAAATACCGGGAAATTGGTAAATTCTGGGGAAACTTCTAAATAACAATATGTAAGAAATATTTTGGCTATCTGGATCTGATGTGTAGAATGAAGGTTAGAAATAAATAGTTATTACAAATTCCCATTGGGTTTTAAATTATTGTGTAGGAAAGGATTATAAATAAATAAGAATTATTGCATATAACCAGGACCGTCCGAAGAGGGGGCGAGTGGGGCAATCGTCCTGTGCGCCATGATATAAAGGGGCGCCATAAACTAAGCTTTTATTGCATTTCAAATTCCTTTTCAGATTTATTGTTTTTTAAAGAATATTTTTTTAAATCTAACACTGGTTTCAGATTACACGTTTAATTATGTACAGCCTAGTGCCCACACTTGGGACACTACCCTAACTTGGGACATTGCCAAATTTAGTTTTGAGGGCTGGTACATCAGTATAAAATAAATGGTGTTTCTACAGAATAAAGGAATCGTTATCTTTTAATGCTATCTGAGTTAAAGTTTAAGTATCAGCTTTATGGGTTAGTTGAATGAATTCGTCAAGACATTACTTATGTTAGTTCTTACTAATGAAATAGAGTCTCATAGTATAGGTGAGATAAATTTATTTGTTGTAAATTTCGTATATTATGAAAGAATGAAAAAGAATGAAAATATGTGAAACGAGGAACATCGTGAAAGCTAAAAATCAGCTGCATTAAGAATTACAGTTGAACTCTCTTAATACGATCACGTTTAATACGAAACCATGGCTAAAAGGAACACTTTGTTCGTAAAGTTCGGTTCGCTATCTAATTACATTAAAAATTTCACATATAATACGTACATTAAATTGAAAATATCGGTTAAAACGAACAAAAATTTCTGACCTCTTTACTTAAAATGTTCGTTGTTGAATACTGTAATTTTCTTTTTTAGAAAATATTTAGCATTTTGTTAAGTAGTAGAAATCCCATCGTGTATCGAAATGAAAACATTAAATATTTTGCATAGAAAATATAGCCCGTACATTTGTTAACCTGTGGAAATTTTAATTTACTCGGAGATAAAACTTCATCTTTTATTGTGGATTATTCCGCGATTGTCGATTGTCAGTTTCCTTTTCAATAATTTCCAAACACATTCAAATTTAAGAAATAAGTGATTTTTTAAATGTAGGAGATTACAATGTGTGTGTTTGTAGTAAAATTTTTAATATACGTAAGCATTTCTTCCTTTCTTTACCGTAACAATCATTCACGGTTGTAACGAATAACGGTTAATACGAACAATTTCGCGGATGTTTGACATTTCGTATTAACCGAGTTCAACTGTATTTGGTTTCACCAATTGTTTTCTGATTCCAAATATAGAAGGAAAATTAACGTGGAAATATTACATTCAAAAGAATTAAGAAGACTAGGGAGACATTCAAATATTTTCAAGTGCAAGTATACATTCTGAAATCTTTGAACGTTTACAAGATTATATTATTTCTATGTAATGATGATTTTTCTTTGTTGATTTTTAAAATAAACTTCGTTAAAATGATATTTGGTGTCGCAAACTATTATCTATTGCCGCATGCATGAAAGAAAGATCAAAATGTTAAGTGTCCCAAGTTAGGGAGGGAGATCTCTAACTTGGAACAGTGAAAAAAAAAATTTGTTTTATTTTTAAAGACAGATATCTAAACATCTATACCTTGTTCTGAGGTGAAGTACTAAAGCACATCCTAAGAATATAATACTTCGTTTGAATGGATAACATATGATTTATATGCTACTAAAGATTAAAGTTCAAACCTGTCCCAAGTATGGGAACTTAACTGTAATAATTGATATAAAAATATTCGATACTTTTCCAAAAAACGTACACCATTCTGTGTGTGGGACGGAGACGTAAGAAAATATTCGCCCCGGGCGCCGTCCTCTCTTGGGACGGCCCTGCATATAACATTTTTTTTATTCATCACAATTTTTTTTATCAATAATTAATGTCCTAAATAAATATTTTTGATCACAATAAAATAAAATTTTTAAACTTAAAAATACCAGGGTTATCAAGAGAAGCAACAAATAATTCGTGTTAAACTTAAATAAAATTCGCAAAAAGTCTCTAAATTAGTGTTTTGTTATATGATGCTAAGATCCAATGTGGAAGTAGAAGACGAAGAATATAAACACGATTATGATTTGTAATTTGTGTATTGTCTTTCAAGCTATTATTTACTTAGAACTCAATTTTGATATTTTAAAAGATTGTTTTTAATAATCAGTTTTTCCCCTGCGGGAAAAACATAGTATTACCCAGGACGGTAAATACCGGTGGTGGGGAAAACCTTTCCAACCCTGGCCCTGCATCACAATCCTTCTCCACACAGTCTCCGCTTACAAGGTAAATAAAATTAAAAAAAAAAAAAGTTCTATTCAGAAATAATGAAAAATAAAATAACGCACCTTTAATAGATTTTGTAAAATGGTACGAAATTTCGTTCTGCTAAAAGGAAAGTCAAGTAAAACTTCAAACACATGTTTTTTATTACATGTAATAAATACATAATATTTATTACATAAATTTAACTTTAGTTTTGATATTTAACATGTTCAAAAAGAAAAAGCAATTTTTTTAAACAATACCTTTCTCACATTTTCGCGCGAAAGGGCTCCCGGAACCCCCATACCAGAGGGCCCCTTTCCAGTACCTAGCTGACCAACTCAGAAGGAGCCAGTCCGGGATAGGTGATTAAAAAAAAAGTCTCTTCGCCCAAAATTACATTTTTGAGGCATAGAAAATAACAATTTTTGGGCTGCTAAAAAAATTAAAACAGTTATGGAACAATAGTAAATTAAAATTTGAATTAACTACAATGGACGATTAAAAGATTCATTAACGGATTTTATCCTTAATCTACTAAACCTTATTTTGGATCGTTAAAATTATTTATCTTAACTCCTTAGATTGGTATGGAGTATGGAGACAGCAAAATCACTCAAATGAGACACAGCAAAAACTAATTACTTTTATTGGTAATAGGATACTCCATGGGCGCCCATATGCAAAGTTGCAAAGGGGGGGGGGGCTCAAATATTTTCCCCGTAGTTTAGCTGGATATTTTCCCCGTGGAAACTGATTTAAGGACAGATTAGAGTCATTAAAGTTTGACATTTTTAATAACTTGTTCATTAATGGCTGGAGAAGAAATGTTTTTACATTTTTGCAAAGAAAAAAGTACTAAAAGCAAGGAAGTTCTAATTTCAAAGGGGGGCTCAAGCCCCCCCCCCCCCTTGCCCCCCTATATGGGCGCCCTTGGGATACTCGTTAAGACTATTCCCGGTTCCAAGACAAATCATACGCAATTAAGACAATTTTTTTTTTACTTGTGCTTGTGATTGTTCACTAGTCTCACACAGGAATCATGATTTTCAAGATCAAAGCTGAAAATTAACATGTCAGCTTCTGCAACAGATAATAATCCAAGTAGATCCTGTGGAAAAGATAGAACTTCAAAAAAAAAAAAAAAAAACACAACCAGAATTTTTTTTTTTTTTTTTTTGCTGCTCAGGGATTACGTCTTTATGTGCCACCAAATACTGGCGAAAATATAAATGTGTAAAGTGATTAATTGCGAGACTCTGACCCTTCAGTAGCCAACCGCTGCTAAAAACGCAAGAAATTCATTTTCTCAAAGACAATATACTTTACGCGTCGAAATTTATCGCTTGAACTATGGACTCCATAAATAATAACCTGCAATAGCATCGTTCCCTTTCGTCTAATGACCTCGACTTATTACGCACAGTAGCGCGAATTGGACTAAAACAAAAGACGAAAGAAATTACAGACTATTTGGAACAAGAAAAACGAAACAAAAAGCAGATCGGCAGGTGGAAAATGAAAGTATCTTTTAAACGTCAATCAAACGTCAAAACGTCTTTTTTTTTTTGGTTTCGATAGAAATTGAAAGAAACTCCGAGTTAAATTAGTTGTGTATTATTGCATTAAATAATTGTTGTATATCATATTGTTTCACAATTTTTAGGATTTTTTAAATTTTATTTCTATTATCATTAAAAAAAATCAATTGAATTTGTCATTAACAAATTAACATTTTCGCAACCACTGATTGCAGCAGGTTTCGAAACATTGTGTATTTACATATTTATTTATTTTGGAACCTGTTTTTTCCCCCTTATTTCTGTGCTCTGCAGTTGATTAATCCGTGTTTCTAAAAGCTATGACTTTCTATACCTATTTCAGTTTATTTTTTCAGGTTTTTTAAAACTAATATTAAATATCATACAAAAAGTACACTATTAAATTGAATATTTTAAAGGCATACCATAGTACGTGAAACAATCATCAAAAAATAGTTGAATAAATAAGTGATCTATGCAGTAAGAAATCTGTGCAGTTGTGATATCAAAACGAAAACAAAAAAAAAAATTATAATAATAATAGTATTAATAATAGTAATAATAATAATAATAATAGTTTTCGTTATAATAACAACTAAATAACAATAACAACTACTACTACAAGAACCATAATAATAACAATAATAATAATAATAATAATAATAATAATAATAATAATAATAATAATAATAATAATAATAATAATAACAAAAACAATTAAAAAACAACAACAGCGATAATAGTAATAATACAATAATAATTATAAGAAGAAGAAGAATACATAAATAATTTTTAATATTTGAAAAAAAAAAAAAAAAAAAGAATTTACACTTAAAGCAGTGTTGGGTAAATTTAAAGCGCGTGAAAGGGCTCGCAAAAATAACTTTAAATAGCAGAGTTTTAAATCGCGAAGTAAAAAAATAGATTTAAATTGCAAACGTAATAAAAAGTTTACTGCTCGGCTATTAACTTGGAAATAAGAGCAAAAATAAAATAAATTGGTATCTTTACTAATAATAAAGCTAAAAGTCTCTCTATCTAAATGTCTGGATATCCGGAGGTTGTCTGGCTGTCTGGATCTCTGTGACGCGCATAGCGCCTAAACCGTTCGGCCCTTTTTCATGAAATTTGGCACAAAGTTAGTTTGTAGCATGGGAATGTGCACCTCGAAGCGATTTTTCGAAAATTCGATGTGGTTCTTTTTCTATTCCAATTTTAAGAACAAAACCATCATAAGATGGACGAGTAAATCACGAAATTATCATAACGTGGAACCGTAACATGGGCACAAGCCAATTGGCGAGATAAGAAATTATCATAACGTTTAACCGTAACATGGGAACAAGCCAGTTGGCGAAAACTGAAAATGAAACCAGGTTAGACACGAATACATTAATTGTACTGTAATTACACATTTACTTAGTTTTAATCCACACAGATGAGTAAAAAATGCATAAAAGTTTCCTATTATTTCATTTATTATTAATTAAAAAGGCATAGCGTAAAAGTCTGTTAAAGGAAAAAAGTAGCATGAACTTCGAGTCGCATTAACAGATGTTCGTAAACATTCTAGTAAACCTTGGGTGATTTATTTTGCTCTTAGTAGGGGAAAGTGGAACAAAACCGCACCTTAAGCTTTGAAGCAGAAGACACTTAGAGACATTTTTATGATAAAAGTTGGCAAGCATTCTTCCTTATACATTTGAAGCAATATTCTGAGTTTGAATGGTCGACGTATAGATTTTTTTTTTTTTTTTCAACATTTTTGCAAAACAACTAACAATCATTTTGCCATTTAGGACAATAATGCATAGTTTGCAATCATTACTAAGCTGAAATATAACACTAAATGCAGTGAATTTATTTACTTCCTTTACACAAAAGTATTAGTCTTACTGATGTAAAATAGGATCTTTATCATCTTAAAACCAGACAAAAAGTTACAGAAATTTTCAAAAACTGTTCACGCCTAAACTAAATGGCCGATACAACTTCAGTTGCTTTTGATTACAATTACTTCAATAAATTGATGTTTGTTTCATCAGATAGCACGTATTAAGCAAAAATGAGATGTGTCAGTTTGATCATCCTGTACGGTTGCGCCACTTTCCCCTAGTTTTCTACAATAGCTTAGCGAAGTTCTTCAAATGTAAACAATTTTTAATAGGTATTGTATCATAATTTTATTATGTATCGACGTTTATCGTTTAGAAAGGTCAAGTCTGGAAAAATGCTTAACAAGCATTTTTTTTTTTTTTTTGAATGAGCATTTATTTTATTTGCAAAAGTTGATTCGATAGTTTTGTATGCAAATCGCAGCGTACTCATCTGGCACGTTTCGTAAATTAAATGAATTAAAGAAAGCTGTCAGTGCAAGCAGGTGCGTCCCGAACTTAGAGCATAAATTCTCAATTTGCCGAATAGAACTCCAAATTTGCCGAATAATGATAATTTTTCCTAAGCGTTAGACACAATTTGCCAAGTAAGGGACCCACAATTTGGAAGATTACAGTGACCTCCCATCGGGGCCCTTACTGAGGGTGCAGGTTGTTACAACTTTCGTTGTACAAAATAGTAGAATTAAAGTCACGCGAAGAAAGTTCAACTTTTACATCCAATCTCTGCAGATGAATGAGTAAGATTGGTTTGATCTTCCGAGGAGTTTTCATAGAAAAATTCATCAAATAAGCTTGCTGATATCAGTACAAGAAGCATATGCAAACGTCTGAAACGTCAATCGTTAACTTTCGATGATCAGTTTCTCGTAGTATAAGAGCCCCTTGCAAAAAGATGTAAATATAGAGACTCCTTTAACAGTAATTGAGAAAGATCACTCTTTAATGGTTCAGTGTTTCAAACTAATTTCTCTGTGTCTCTTAAAGACAGCCATTTTCAATTTTATTACCCTTCAGCATTTCGTTTTCTTTCAAAAAATGATTTTAAGCATATACTTACCTGAAATATAAATACAGAAGTATCTTAATTGAAGTACTAATATAAAACTTAAACTATCAGATACTAGGCCAGGCTTAGAACTTTTGTGTTTCACAACTGTTCCATTAGGAGTTTTTTCAGAGCTAACTTGTGGTTTCTGAAGTATCAGTCTGTTGAAGTAATTTTGTACCTATTTAATTGTAGCCATTATTTTTGTTTGTAATCAATGTTTTCACCAGGATGTTTGGCAGTTATGTTTTATATTCTTTTCATGAACTATTGTGCAATAATAATATATATAAAAATGTTCTCCAATATTTCGTTGCTTTCTTACCTGAAACTAACTTACTACGGCACAAAAGGTTCTCTAAATTTTAATCAAATATCTAAAGGAAAAAAAACTCAGCAAACTCATTTACAGTTTGGTATTTCCAGTTATCTGAAACAAAGATCCGGAATTTAAAAGACATTATTTCAAAAGTTGCATTAGCAAGAAATTGCATATTGGTTTTAAATTTCAAAATCTGCGTCAAATACGTATATGAGAATATTTTTTCTTCAAGGACATCAAGTATAGAAAAATTCAAAGTAACAAGCATTAATTTTAGCAGACAGGCGAGAAAAAAAGTGTCATAAGGTTAGAGGAAACAATGCAAATGTCACCAAGGTGTTGTAGTGGCAGTAAGTGCATTTAGTTTTAAGTAGAAAGGATTTAAAAAACTTATTTTCTCTGCGTACGTGCTGTGCAAGCAATTCAAGTCACAAGGACTGCAATTAATCTCTTTCTTTGAATTCTTACTAGAGAAGACTTAAAATAATAATGAAAAATCAAGTGCGGAGGATGTGCTTTTATGATTACGGTCCATGGGCTTCTGTTGTACATTATTTCCTTCTGCTTTTCTTGTAAGTTTTTTTTTTTTTTTTTTTTACTCTGTCTCTAAAAGTACCCCGATTCGTGAAATTAGAAACTTAGTCATGAATATAATAATAGTCATAATCGTGAGCTTAGATTATTTAGGATTACTCGAGAACTCGATTAATTTTACTCTTCCGATTTCGAGTCGTTCTTTCGAAGAATCGGTTATCGAGTTATTTTGAGGAACGATTTCATAAATGAGTAATTGAAACATTTTTATAACCAAGATATAGGTTCTTTTATTGATCTTCCCCGGCTCTAGTAGTTTTGCCGCCCCAGGTGATGTTGGAAAGTTAAAATGCCACCCCCTCGTCTCAGTAATATATTTATATTTTTTAAATCATCGAGCATACTCTCACGTAGTGCAGCAGTATGAGCTGCAAAGAAAAAGAACTAAGAAACAAATCTGAATTTTTCCATTTTTTCTGTTTTTTCCCTCCTTACATTTTGCCATCATGAAATATGCAGCCCATAAAATCTGCCGCTCTATGCGGTGGCACAGATTGCCTACCCCTGGAGGGCCTATTATGAATGAGTAGGGGAAACTAGGGAGGATTGACCCATAGGAAGACTTGACCCATGAGGTCTTTTTCCATGAAAAGGATATTTAGGGAAAATTTTAGTCATATTATTGGTTGACCAGTCACGCAACAGTATTGTGCAGGGATAAGCCATTTCAGAATTGTCATTGGTTTTCAAGAAATTCAGTGTTAAATGATACTGCACTTAAAAAAATAAATTTTGATGGTTTTGGAATTTTTTAGATTTTACCCTCTAGTTTTGAGGGAAATGAAATTTAAAATTATACATGTTGTAGTCACTTTTCTAGCTATCAATTGGCATACAGAAGTTTTATATAACTTTAATCTAAGTTGCTAAAAATTTAAGGTGAACAAAAAAAAGCCAACTAGGGTGTTTTGACCCCAGGCTAACTATTGTCCGTTTTTTACGAGAAGGCACTTCGCCACGCCTCCTCGAATGCAGAGTTCCATTTCTTCAGGGGGTGAACGGTAAGCAATCTAGGCACTTTTAAAGGAGACAAAAGCAGACGTCCTTAACTTGGGCGTGCTTTTTAATGTGCAAAAACGTCTTAGTGTCCTTTACATCACTTGCTTTACTTGTCTGATGTCATTTTAGTTATTCTTAGATTTAAAAAATTGCTGTTTTTACAACAAAATGCTGTGACTCGAAAAAAACCTTCTGCCGAAAACAGCGAAGTAGAATCATCTGATACCACGTGACGAGAGCGGAGTCAAGTGCCTTCTCCTGAAAAACAGACAATAGGGAGACTTGACCCAAAGAATAATTTGATGTTTTTGTTTAATTTGAGTTTTCTTCATTGAATTTTTATCTTTGAATACATAACATATTGTGAGTTAGGTCTAATAATTTTATTTTATTGATCTAAGTTGCTAAAAATTTAAGGTAAACATTAGAAAGCTACTTAGGGAGCTTTGACCCAAACTGACTAGGAAGACTTGACCCAAAGAATAATTTGATGTTTTTTTCAACGAATTTCTGTCCATGAAGAGCTAAAATATTGTGATTTAGATCTTAATGATTTGCTTTTTTTAAGCAATAATTTTAATATTGGGAAAATGAAGGGGGAATTTTTTTACGTAAAGAATAGCTAAAATATTTTGGTATGACAAATTGTTTTTATTTGACAAATAACTAAAATAGCCCAATGATTTCTTTCTTAATAAAATAACTGAAATAGTGTTAACGTCTTTACTGATAAAGTTTTGAATTAGACTTCTGCTTTTCTGCTGATGTGCAAGAAGATTAATTTTTAAAAAATCTGTAACACTTCACCAAAAGAGTTCATTCACTTCAAGTATCACTTATTAAAGCAAAAAACACCATCAAACCTGCGTTTTTGATTTCAATACCAATGAGTCTTCTTTCATTCATGCGGGGGGTCATGTCTCCCTAGGTGTTGTGTCAAGTCTAACTAGCTCTAGGGACACTTGACCAATTTGCAGACTTGATGAATGTAACTTTTTTGTACCATTTCTACTTAGAATTATGCTATTATTTTTAGCCACAATAATGCGCAAAATGACAACCTATTTATGTATATTTTTTATTTCGTTGTAAATATTCTACCAAAAAAAAAAAAAAAAAAAAAAAGGAAAATAAAAAGCCGAAAATAGTGTCAAGTCTCTCTAGTTTCCCCTATAGTATTTCATTTGACTTTTTGGATGTTTAGTCATCGTGTGATTCTGAAACTTGAATAATTGAGGCAGTGAGAAGCAAAGGGATGTAAGTGGTAAAATTAAAAATTTGAAGATAACCAGTACACATGGTAGGTGAACCTCTTCTCTATCTTGGGGCAAAAAATGGTACTAGTAGCCCTGGTAGTTGCTGCTATACAGCATGATTTAGAAAAAAATTCAATGAAAGTCTACCTAGGACGTCATCTTTCAACGCGTTTTACTCAAAACTTGAAAATAGCCACTTACATCCGACATCCCTTTGCTTCTCGTTGCCTCAATTGTCCATCATGAAACTAGTCGAAAGAATCACTCGAAGACCGATTATTCGATTACTAAATCGGCGAAAGAATAATTCAATTGAAGGACTCGAGGCAGAAATGTAACAAGCCTCAAGCAGTGACTTTTTGATTAAAATGTTTGTTTCTCATAACTAAAATTGAAATAAACATGACAATGGACTATGTCATTTGGAGAAAAGCATATTTGGTTTTAGTATTGCAGAATATAATATGTATAACTTTGAAAAAAATCTATAAAATATTTTTTATAAGTTGGAAATTGGACTACTGAAAAATTCACGTCATGTGGCATATCACATTCTTGCTAGAGTTTCCAATCCCGAAATGCCGATCCCGAAACCCGCGCTTGGGATTTCGCTCGCAATCCCGCGGGATTCCCAATCCCTCATTTTTTTTTTCCATTCAAGTGATTATTTTCACAAGCATCTTCTAAAGTTTGAATCTTCTTCATCGTATATCTGCAAGAAGAGCAAGTAAAACTGTGTGTCTCCTATGACCAACAATGGATTTACCATTTCAGAACACAATAAAAATAGAGTATATTTTTCTGAGAATGAACTTGTATTCTCATTCGAAGTTTCAATTTTCTTGCGTTCATCAATTGAGAAAATACGTAAAACTTATAAGCATTTTAAAAAGCATCACTAAAATTTAAAATACAGTAAATTACGCTCAAAAAATAGAGAAAGTATATTACATATTCTAAAACCCGCTGAGTAGCTGAAATGCAATGCTGGAGCAAGCACTTCTATAAGCTTTAGTAATGCACTCAAAACCTAAAAGTTACAATAAGTGCACTCCAAAGAAGAAAGCTATGAAAAATCTGACATTATTAATGTATTCGGGAAGACTTTTAAAGGGGTGACAGAAACTTTTATGAAACACAGGATGACTCTCATGACAGTGCAGTAAGTAAAGCTGCTCAGGAACGTGCACAGAAATTTTGGGGCCCGTCACAAATAACTTTTACGGGACCCCCTTCCTATCAACAGGTGTCAATCCCCCCCCCCCCTGTGCACGCCCCTGAAGCTGCTCATGTTTTGAATTCCTCTTTAAAGTGAGGAATAAAATTAGCAAAGTTACCCAAACACTTTTACTGAGGCTGCGACATGGTGAAATGGTGAAATCAAGCAGTATTCACCCCTTGCTGTAATGAATCAAATTCACTAATACAGTGAACAACGTTAATGAAGCAACAAAGGTATTATCTATGCGAGTTAAATTGGGTACAGCAAAAAACATATCCAACAGACATCGTTTTTGTCCGAAATTTGCAGTTCTTGAGCAAAAACCCAGCACAAAAAAAGAAAAGATCTATTTCAGAAGGTGATGAAGTTAATGCGGATCTTTTTCTAAGTGTCCACAATTTCTTAATTTTAGCAAAACCAATTGCAGTGGAGCCACAGCACGTGCTTTCATCCAGCGCATTATTTTTAGAGTAAAAATCCTTTACTATCCCATACGAGCGGCACACTTTTGTTTACCAAACGATATTTGCTAATTAGGATATCTGACTTTAGTGCTTTACAATTGTTGTAGGGAATTCAAGAGAGGACTACTAATTCAAGTAATAAAAGTAGTCCACCTAAAAAGCACAACTTTTTCTCTATCAGAATTTTTTTTTTGAGGAATAAAGTCCCCCCGGGATTGGCACTTGACAATCCCGAAACCCCGCGAGACTAAATTCGGCATGGGATTGGAAACCCTAATTCTTGCCCCGAGCCCTTCAATTATGAATTCATCCGAAATAATCAATTGAAAACCGATTATTCGATTATGTAATCTTTTGAAAGAATCACTCGATAGTTGATCATTTGATTGTAGAGTATTGACTTTGACTGTTCACAATTATGGAAATCTCTCGCTTATGTACACAGAAAAACATCGGTTAACTGAACTCGGATTAACAATTCTCTTACACTAGAAAATCGCCCGTCAAGGTATGACGGGTGAAAATTGCTTCAACACTTGAACGAAGCAATTGCCTGTTTGAGGATATTTTGATAGTTGAAATTTTAACCCTAACTCCAGTGGAATAACCCTAAACTTCAGTAAATAGCGTTCATAGTTAACCACTTTTTTGTTTCTTCATTCTCCTAAAGTGGCAGTTTTACCAGCACAACAGTTAAGATACGGGATCTAGATCAGCCTTGTCAAAATAAAGTATTTTCCTGCCTGTCAAACATTACCAAAAAATATTATCAAATTATCATGCCGTGAAGGGAGTTTCATTGCTGATGATGTCAGGAGCGTTACTTGATCATTCGTTATTATATATACGAGGATGAAGACATGGAGAGGTACTAGGTGGATGAAATGAATGTGACGGGGGATTTGAAAGAAATCTTTGACTCAAGTAAAAATACTGTACCTTTTGCGAATAAAATTTTATAGATTGATTCCGGAAACCATTTGGACCAATTAGTTATTATTCTCTGTGAAAAATGGCGTCAATGCACATTAATTATATCACACCCCGACAAGAGAAGTGACACAGTTAAAAAAAAACACAGCATTGGCGAAAATCAAGGTTTTACGCAAGGGTAATTGAAAGTTATATAATATCAAATACTACAATACGAGCAAAAAAATGTGATGGTTACTTGTTAGTTTTGCTGTCTAAATTAATAATGTATATACTAAAAGTTCGAAAATATTTCTTATTAATTATGAAAGTTTAATGATGTGTCACTACTGATATTGATTAAGGTGAAAAAACAACGTAAATAAAGCACAAATATTCGAGAAAAATATTTGTGCTTTTTTAACGTTGTTTTTTCACCTTAATCATATTGTAGCACAAAGCTTATATGATAATTTTTCACTACTGATATTGTCGCTTTTACGCCACCATGCACCAGCTACATATGCTAACTTTGTGCGAATTTTGTGGCAAGAAAGAGCATTACATTTAGACCTTAGATTTGGACTTGAAATCAATAGCTAGTGCTTCCCCCCCCCCCCCCCCAAATTTTGAGTTGTGCCACTTTACTTGCTGAGATGCGATGTGTGTAAAAATCATTTCGTGTAATAATGTCCCGTCAACTCGAGAATTTCATTTGTTATTTTTCTCGCAAAATGACAGACGCATCCGGGGCCCAATTTAGAAATTTTGGGCCAGTACGCCCGGCTCATCTATAGGGCCCCCTTGAATTGTACAATCGAAGAAAGAGCCGAAAGAGGCTCAATTGCACATCTTTTTGTCATGGCATAGATGCCGTCAGTCCCCTCAAGAGCTCCTGCGAAAATTTCACTATCACCGTCAACAGCAAGGGCCACCCTCCCCCCTCCCCCTTGTGGACACCCCTGCATTTGCGTGACACAATCTTTTCCTTCCTCAAACCAGTCTACAATTGCTCACAAAAAGGGTTTTTTTAGAGTGAATCATGTATTTCCTCAAAAATAGGTTTATCACTTTGTGTCAAGCTTTTTGGAGGATTTGACTTTTCTGCAGTCCCGTCATTTAGGGTGGTCAGAGGAGTCAATTACTTCCCCCCTGGCTTTGGAAATTAATGTAATTACAAGTGAGCGGGTGTGGTTTTTGTAGGTAGTTTTTCATTTTATTTACATTTAGTATACTTCCTCCCCCCTCCTCTCGGGGAAAATCCCAATCTCCGGGCCTATCAGGGCATTCAGGGAAGTTCGTGAGTCACAGTTTGAATGTTGCTGATATAAACTAACCTAAATAAAAATATTTCTAAATTTTTTAACACAAAAATGATTTAACAATTCAAACATATTTTCAAAAGTGAGTGGGAAAACATAGGCATTTAACCTTTGGAGGCATTCAAACTAGGGGCCCTTTTAAGCAAGGCTTCACGGGCCTGTAGGTAAATCAGGTCCTGGATGCATCTACCATGGTTTTATAAAGTGGTTCCAACCTACAGCCCACTGGTCACATAAGGCACGTGAAGCTGAGCCGTGTGGTCTGAATTTTTGTTAAGTGTTACAAATCGAAAAGCACGATTGGTGACAATGACACAAATTTAAAGCCAAACATTCAGAAATTGGTTTCTGAAAAACAGATGCATTTGATAAATTAAGCATCAAGTAATGATGACAACAATCATTGGTTTTAAATTTCTTCCCTTTCCATATTTTCCCATGTTATTTAGAAAAGAATAAAATATTTTGAAATTTTTTAGTATACTGGCTCGCGGAAATAATTTTAAATGAGGTGCGGCCTACGGGCTGATAAAGGTCGGGTACCACTGGTTTTTTCATTCCCCATCACCATACATTTTAAGCATGCATCGACATTGCTTTGAATTTACTTTTTGTAAATCATCATATTGACGTACCAATTTTCCAGAAACTAAGTGTTTGCTGTAAAGATTTAATAGATAATCTTTAAGTATGAAGTGAACGAAGACAATTTTGTTGTAGGAGTAACCGAGAATAATTTGCATTCAAAGAAAAGAAAACTTTAGTTTTCATTTCTTCCATCACGACCTATTTCGACCTTCCTTACGTTTCATTTCTGCATGCTTTCGACACGTGTAGTACAAAAGTAATTCTGGAAACACCATTTGTTACAAAATAATCTTGTATTCACTTTATGCAGATTTCCAGCTTTTCCAATTGGAATTGGTTGACCCTAATAGTTAGGAGCAGCACTGATAACAATCAAATACGCAATTCTTCCAACTTGTTACCATAAAACTTCATTTGATTCCGAATGCGATAAGATAGACAAATGACTTCGGAACTTGTATTCATCAAAATGCTTGCAGAGAAATAGCCCTTGAATAAAACATTTTCCTGAAAGTAGAAAGCAAAAAACACATAAATGAATACTAAACAGGCTTTTAAAAGGGAAAACGTAAATTTAATTTTCAATGCTATGGAGTGAGGGTTTTTACATTATCCTAAATATAGACACTGCTGATTATCTTAGCAAAAAAATTTTCTTCTGTGAGTGTAAAGTAGTATGCGGTTCTTCTATTTCTTCTTGGAACATACGAGTTGAATTTCTATTTGTTTCAAATTACTGTTGGAACGGGAGACACTGTGCCGTATTCCTTATAGTTGAGGTGCTACATGGCAAAAAACTATAAAACTGCAGATTGTACTTATTAATACAAATACAAATGTGACTACCAACAGCAGGCTCTGGGTCCAGCTGTGCTGATCCTTGTCAATTAATGAGTCTCCAATGACGATAAATAACCCTCTTGAAGGTATCTATATACCCCCAACTCATTACAGCCTCTTCCATTAAGCTGTAACAAGTGCCCATAGCCCTAATAAAGCAGTAATTGTTCCTAATTTCCAGGTTAAATTACATATATTTTTCTTGATGTTTTTAGTTTTTTTGATGTTGTGTGGTTGGCGGTATAAGTAATTTGTTGTAAATTAATATAATTATTTGTTATTAAATGAAATTAGATGGGGAGGTATCCCCCGACCTGCGCCAGTAATTTATAATGCAAGATGATGGTGATGGATCAAAATAACGTTTTGAATATTCTGCAGCTTTTTTCATACACATAATTCCAAAGAGGGTTTTAAGCTGCTTGATTTGTTTTTAGGTTTTCGTTTGTCCTGATGAAAATAGACCATGGGTGCCCATATGCAAAGTTGCAAGAAGAGGGGGGCTTAAATATTTTCCCCGTGGTTTAGCTGGATATTTTTCCCATGGAAACTGATGTCAGGAGAGATTAGAGTCATTAAAAGTTGACATTTCTAATAACTTATTCATTAATGGCTGGAGAAGAAATGTTTTTACATTTTTGCAAAGAAAAAGTATTAAAAGCAAGGAAGTTCTAATTTCAATGGGGGGGGGGAGGACTCGAGCCCCCTGCCCCCCTATATGGGCGCCCTTGAAATAGGCTGAATTTTAGATGTTTTTGTTCCAAGAAGAAGATTTGAAGTTTAGACGCTTTTTTTTTGTCCCACATGTTTTGCACAAAAGGTTACACACAAAATGTATCAACTTTTTTATTGTATCTATAAGCAAACAAAAAAGTCCAGGTTGTTGTCGTGCGCCTGATAGAAACAAGTTGGGGTGCGCTGCTTCACTTTTTCAACTGTATGGTGTGAAGTCCGTCTTCTACAGTACACACATGCCATAAGGACCCGTTTTAGGGTAGGCAACCATTCCCACCATAACAACACATACGCACAAAGAAAGGACAAGAGAGAGAAAATACCTCCATGCGGAGGCGGGATTCGAACCCGGACTTACCTGTCGCAGTCAGACTTCTCTGACCACTAGACAAGGCAGGCGGCGAAAAATTCCAGGTACTTTACGCAAATGACTTCAGAAATATAATTATATGTAAACCCGAAAAACCTCCATCTTTTTCTTTTTCTGATCACATTATCTTTTACGTAAAAAGCAATAGATCTTTTCAAAGTGTTCGACGGTTTTATCCATTCTTTCCTCCTACTGAAGATACGATCTAAATATACGATCATTCTTCAATCAAATCTATTATATCGTCTATCTCTCTTGTCTTAGTACAATTATATCATTTAGCGAATATAGAATTAACAAAGAGAATTTGTGTGAAACTGAAGACAAGGAATTTCTTAACCTCAAATTTCTACATTGTGTGATTGTTTTCGTCTGTAGTCTCAAATCAGCTGTTTCTTCGATTGCACTTTTCGTCTTCAGTTCCCTATATTTTATTTACTATTTGCGGTTATATAATAAGCAAAAATGCTACCTGCGGTAAACTCATCATCTGTAGAGAGTACTCATAAAATCCCTGGAGATGTAGAGAGAAGAACTGAAAACTGTTTGATAATTTTGTTGAAAATGTCGAATAAATTTAGGACGTTTATAAAAGTACATAAATCAAAATTTATGCGCTAGATATATGCTGAGCATAGTAGGAGAGATTGAAATGGTGAAATATTTACTCTGCTTTTAGCGCCACCTATCTGATAATATTTTAACTATACAGGGTGTTTCTGAACTCTTGGGCAAAACTTAAAGGGGTGATAGAGAGGGCGATAAAAAGCAAAAATCAAAAAAGGAACATTGGTCGCAAACGCAATGCTGACGTACTACATGCACACAAAGCCAGAAGTTGATGGATGTAAAACAGGTAAAAAATTTATTTTGCAAAGATGATTTCGTACAACATTTTTAGTTTTTAAGAAAGGTTAAAACGGTTGTTGAATTTTGCGGTCTGCAGCTGTAATACATGCATCACAATGAGTAAAAAAAAAAAAAAAAAACTCACTGTCGCAACGACGAGCCATTTTCTAAAACTTTCAGCGATCGTTGCGTCTCTGTTGCGACGCATGTATTACAGCTGCAGACCACAAAATTCAACAGCCACTTTAAAGCTTTGTCAAAAACAAAAAAGTTGTATGAGATCATCTTCGTGAAATACATTCTTTACCTGTTTGCATCCATCAAATTTTGGTTTTGTGAGCATGTAGTACGTCAGTATTGCGTTTGCGATTAGTGTTCCTACATTATTTTAGCTACTTATTGTCCTCTCTATCACCCCTTAGAGTTTTTTCCGAGAGTTTAGAAACACTGTATGTAGTAACACATGTAGTCCATTCCTGTCAGGAAAAGAATAGCACAGAAGAATAATTTTAAAAAATTGATACTCATTTTGTAATATTTTGTTGAAAGTCAAAAATTATTTTTGTTGTTATAAAATGAAAGTTCGTGTCATTATCATTTTAAATATTAATTGAGACCTTCTAATATTCGGTGAAGTATTTATTCAGTTAGCTTTAAGCTAATTTGTACTTCAAATATTTTATACAATTAGTCAAGTACAGTTGAGCGCCCCAATAATTTGGATTCCCAATTCGGAGTATTGAAAATTCGGATTATCCGGAGAATGAAAAAATAAATAAAATAAAACATACTTATTGAAAATCACCTTAAAAGGAAACACATGGAATTGCACATAAACAGTAAACAAGTTTACTTTGTTATTATAAAGTCTGTAATCTTCTGCTGTGACAGTTCAATTTTTTTTCCTATCGAGGAAAAAAAATGATTCAAAAGTTGCATTCCCAGAAAAAGAGAACTCAATCAACGACATAAAATGTTCAGGGTTAAATAAATTAATGTTATGGAAATTTGACGATCGCTCCTCAAATTTAAAAAAAAAAAAAATCGAATAAATCGATCGATCCGGATTACCCGGGAATCCAACTAACGGGGTCCGAGTCTGCGGGGTTCTATTGTACATGTTGGGCAAAGTGGATGGGGCAAAGTGAAATAGTGGATTTTGCTTATTCACTCAACCATTTACTAACTCACTTACGTATTCATTTATTAATTAATTCATTTACTTTCCTTCAGTTTAAAATTCATTTATATATTTATTCATTCATTCACTTATTTTCTTATCCAATCACTTTTACTCACCCATTTATTTTTCTTCATATGTATTAAATAATTAATTGATTTAATTTTTCGTTATTGTCTCAGTATCTTTTCATTTATTCGTTGAACCTTTTATTTACTATTTCATTCGATCAAAAATATTTTTTATGATCGAATGGAAAATTTTTCATTAGAAAGACATTTTATTTTTCACTTTGCCCCATGAAAAAAATAATAAATATTTTCTACCTTTTTTAAGGCAAAATTTTTTTGCCAATTATAAGAAAAAATACTGTTTCAATGCAAGTTTTATTATAAAATACAACATTCTTTCTTTATGTACTATAATTTTCCAAACAAATTTCCAATTTTTTTATTTTCAAAAAGCTCAGTCATCTTATTAGCTATTTATTGCGCCATAGTCATCAACTCACATTACCCCATTGGTTGGAAAAACTACATTTTTTTTTGTAGCGAACTACAACTACTTTACTACAAATGTAGTTAACCACAACTACTTTTTTTAAAAAGTAGCAACTACAAACTACTTTTGAAATGTAGTCCTTACTTCGCTACTTTTAAAAAAATAAATTAATTAAAAACATAACCATACACACCGTTTGAGGAGTGAATGATAAAAATTCAAAAAATTTTTTAGATTGATATATTGACTCATTTGAACATGGAATATTACTATAAATTATTTATACTTTCTTTCCTTTATTGAACCGATTCGTAAATCCAAACATTTTTTACGATTTTTACGAATATTCCCAACCTTCAACTTTAAAATTTTTAATCCTTTCCTGACAGTAAATCTTTCATTCAGGAAGTGTAACTCGTAATTGAGATAGATCCAGTCATAATTTAATTTAAATTTTATAAAATACATATACATAAAATTGATTTGGATGATGAAAAGCATCTTTTAAACAAAAGAGAAAAACTCTACTTTTCATTTTTGAAGTTAATTTTAAAGGAACGTATATTTCGTAGGAATTAATCAATTGCTATTGAGCTTCAAGCTAAGGGTCCGGACCTGGACAATAAAATGAAACAAAAGCGTTTTTCAATTTTACCGAATAATCTCAAAAACTCACAACATTTAATAATTGACTTTTATTATGTTAATATATCAACACTCAATCAGTAAAAAAAAAAAAAAAAAATTCCAAAAAATTTAAAATCATCAATTTTTTTTTGAAGCTTCCAAGATCTGTATTTCACCTATGAAATTATTGTGAAAACATATTACTTTAAGAAGCGTTAATTCGAATGTGCTTATACGTGAGTATGCGCATCTATTTCTTTGAGTTATCAAAAATACATCGATTAATAGGGGTAAAAAGGAGTTATGGAGGATTTTTTTCATTATTAGATAAATACATTATATTTCTCATTTGCTTAAAATTGCAACAAAAATCAACAGAATATGCAATCAAATCAAATTTAATTGATTATATAGATTTTACGAAAAATATGTTTAATAAAAACATTCAACGAAACAGAAGTCTGATTACGGCCCTGTATGCTGCACTTAGACGGATTATCCCCGAGAGATACTTTTAGCCAACCAAAAACAGTGACGGACGTCCAGCAGCCAATCCCGAACCAGAATGAAGAGAGCTCAAATTTCAGCCAACCAGAAACAAGAACGAACGTTCATCAGCCAATTCATCAGCCAATCCTGGCCTAAAATGGAGGGAGAGCAGGCTCTTTCCACATAAATAGTGACAACACTTCGACACCAGCATCAGTTGTTAGGAAGTCACTTCTCTGGAAGCTTCGACCACGTAAACACAGAAAATGAGACCGCCGCAGATCCGGTCGAAACGTTTAAGGAAACAACACTCAGAACACGGCACAACAGCCCGGAGTCTCACAACATTATGATTCAACTATCCAAACTATTGCTAAACTATGATTCATCTCCCCCCCCCCCCCCTCCACACACACACCAGCCGAACAGACATAAATATCCTTTCGGAAACTAACTTTTAAGAAGCTTTTCCTCTTTCAAAAACATGAAGTAATGAGTTTGAAACGTTTCTTTGCTTAACAGGAACAATAAGAAGAGGATAAAATGTCTTTTCAAATATTTAAAAAAAAAAGGTATATGTAAGTATACTTTTTTTATATAGTAAGTAAAAGTATAATGAGAGGGAAAAAAAAGATTGGAAAATAATTCTACTAATTTTGATCTTCCTTCTCTCTATCGTTGCTTCTATTACTCTAGCCAACCCCCTCCCCTCCATCTAACTTAGAATTCTTAAGCACAACGTATTCGAATGGAACTTTGTCAAAATCAAAAGTGGAAAACAAAAGTAAAAAATCGGCAAAGCTATAGTTTAACCCAGTATGCAAAAGCCATATGAATCACATCATTCTTCCTTTTTTCTAACAAAGAGAACACATTTTCACAAGTTTAATGATTTGCGTTCTGGATATGATAAGTCACCGCGAGACACGCCTTGTAAACCTTGGATCTTCTTTTAAAAATAAACTTTATTTATTACGCTAGTTTACATTTTCTTTTTTTTTTCTTCAAAGGACTGTGTTACTTGTGATAAAAAATTGCTTCGTGTTCTTTACTATCCTTGAAAATCCGAGTTTCACGGAATTGAAATTTCGAAAGAAACTTAGTATTCGAAGATATGCTTCGAAAGTGACCAACCACGCCTCTGAGACCTGGCCCCGATTCTCTTTTTTTTTTTCGTAGTTATCACTGTCTGCAGTGCTGGCTCTAGTAGTCTTCCACCCCAGGCGCTGTTGACAAGTGCCGCCCCCTCGTCTTAATAATATAATACATTTTAAATCATCGAGCATACTCTCACTATTATACTGCAATTTGAACTGCAAGAGGAAGAAAAACTAAGAAACGAATTTGAGTTTCATTTCCTTTTTTTTTTTTTTTTTTTTTTTTTTGCCTCTTTACGTTTTGTAATCATGAAATTTGCCGTCCTAAGTGGTGGCACAGGTCGGCTGCCCCAGGACCCGGGCCTGACTGCCTGTTTTCTTTTCGCAAAGTGTTGCGAATAGTCCAAGAGCCTGTGAGTGCCAAACCCTACGTCCAACGCCTCCTAAATACTAAATGTCTGTCGCTTTCTCGCTTTTAGCATAGAGCAAAATGATCCCAGTTAGAAGAATTTCGGTACCTTCGCGACGCCATCTATCGAAGGTCAAAATGTATAAGAAATTGATAGTGGAAAACACAATTGGTTAACTTCTAAATTTAAATTTTGAAATTGTCTAATTAACGATTTCATTTGAATTGTTTGGATCCCTCGCCATAGCAACGCCATCCATATATTGCCGCCAGGTAGTGTTGTTAGAGTACCGGCGGAGAATCATTTTTAGAAGCAAATGTGATAGCCATTTAGTATTTAGGAGGCGTTGCTACGTCATAATCAAAGAGTTCTATAATAGGGTAGAGACTGAATCTGGCAACAGTTCCATGTTCCAGTAAGGGGAAAAATTAGAGTGGCAGAATATAGAACATTGTATTGAGTTCGAGTCGACTAAAAGATTTTAATTTTGCTTTTCGCCTTTGTTTATGTTTTTAAAATGGTGAAATCTTGTTCATCATATGGTTGCACCCACAGAGCAGTCGCACTCAATCAAAGTTTAAAAATTTTTAGATGAGTAATTAAAAAAAAAACTTTATTCATGTTTGTGTTAGTGTTCACAAAAATGAATAATTTTGCTTTTGATAAAAATTTATTTCAAACTATTATCGAACTTTATGATAACAGATGGCTCGTGAAATGTGTATAATTAACTTTTTATTGGTGGTATTTAGTAAATTTCTCCGAAGTTTACTCAAAGGCAACACAGTATTCTTGTTGGATACAACATACAGAAGTAATAAATAGTGCAAATAAATTTGTTTCATGTTATTGAAATTAGAGAATCATCTTACAGACTGTTTGTTTTGTTAAAAATAAATGTAACATTGTAAATAAAAAAATGATGCATAAAAGTTTTATTTATTTTTTCTTTTGAAGCAGGGTTGAGTGATTTAAATCAGTTGATTTAAAAATAATTCATTGATTCACAAAAATCATTATTTTTAAAGATAAAATTTTTAAAAGTTCAAAAGGCTGAGTTTAATGGACATGAAGTTCAGAGTATTTTTATTAGAAAAACAAACAAACAAGTATTAATTATAAGTAATCTTACTAAAAGAAAAAAAAATCATATTGTTATTAAATAAATTTAATTGAAACCGAAGGGAAAAAAAATCATAGTAGCAATTAACATTAAAAGAGAAAGAACTTGCAAAGTATATATATATATATATATATATATATATATATATATATATATATATATATATATATATATATATAAATGTATATATATATATATATGAAACGAGATTACCTTTCAATGAAATTAAAAATAATAAATTAAATTGGATATGTACCTATCAAGAGTTAAACTTAGAGTGGTTCAAAAAAAAACCTTTTTTAAGCTAGAGTCCAGGACACTCCCCCCCCCCCCCTTTTTTAATAGACTTACTAATAGTATTATGCTGTAAAAGTTTTAGTTTCTTACTCAAATTTTAAGAGAGTGCTCAATTTAACATTAGTTGTAGCATGGGAAATGTCACAAATTTGGAAACATTTAATTTCCCCAGCTGTGTTTTTGTAAATAATTTTTTTTTGCAATGTATATGCATATTACTTTCGTATATTATAATATGTAGCATTGTTTTTTCAGTTCAATGTAATTTTTAACGCCTCTCCACATGTTTACGATGTTTGGGGGAGGGAGTTGACCACCCTCTTTCAGTTGAAATAGGAAGTTAAAATTCTTTCATCATATTACTATCCACAAGTCTAAAAATATTGAGGGGTGTCCTGTTATCTAGGAGAAAGTTTTTTTTACATGTATTTTTGAACCACCCTAGTTAAACTATTTCTTATTCACTATAAAATAAACATACAATCCTCCTCAACTTACAGCAGTAAGTCGAAACAGTGAATATATATATATATATATATATATATATATATATATATATATATATATATATATATATATATATATATATATATATATATATATATATATATATATATATATATATATATATATGCATGCGTTTTATAAGATGAGAATTCTAAAAAAGTCTTCTTTTCAGTCCTTGATGAATTTTATTAAACTACTAGTGGTACCCTCACGGCTTTGCCCGTAATAGAAAATTAAAAGGTCTTTTGGTTCGCCTGTATATTTACAAATAATGTATGGTGAATTTTCTCGCCAATTGGCTTGCGCCCATGTTACGGTTCCACGTTATGATAATTTCGTAATTTACTCGTCCATCTTATGAGAATTTTGTTCTTAAAATTGAAATAGAAAAAGAACCACTTCGAATTTTTGAAAAATCGCTTCGAGGTGCACACCCCCATGCTACAAACCAACTTTGTGCCAAATTTCATGAAAATAGGCCGAACGGCAGACAGAGGGACTTTCAGCTTTATTATTAGTAATGATAAAATTGGAATAGAAAAAGAACCACATCGAATTTTCGAAAAATCGCTTTGAGGTGCACACCCCCATGCTACAAACTAACTTTGTGCTAAATTTCATGAATATCGGCCAAACGGTCTAGGCGCTATGCGCGTCACAGAGATCCTGAAAGACAGAGGGACTTTCAGCTTTATTATTAGTAAAGATAAAGATAAAGATAATAATAAAGATTTAAAATACAAGAAGCATATGGTTTTCCTTTTTTTCTTTGTGCATTTTATTTCAGGTGTTATTTTTCCAAAAAAAAAGGGAAAATAGTTCAATGTTCTACGCTATTTTTATTCTTTCTCAGTATTCCATATTATTTCCTTTTTTTTTCCTTAGAAAAAAGAACGGTGTTAGTTATTTTCATTGTTAAAAAATGTCTGAGAAATACACCCATATGGATATGGGACTTTATATTGTAGCAAGATTTTATCAAGCTCTGATATGTGTAATTATTTTTTACTGATTTCTGAATAACTCAAACTTAGATTTTATGAATTTTTAACTATATATAGGAAAAGAATTATCTAGTTTAACACCTAACTTGGACATTTTAACTTGTTAATATCAAATACTATATTTAAATAAATTTAAATTTCAAAAATTCTTTTTAAATCAAAAAAATCCGATTTAAATCAAAAAATCCGATTTGAATTTTAAAAAAAAGCCGAGTTTATATATATATATATTAAAATCCTGATTTTTATCAACCCGGTTATGAAGTAAGATCCAACAATTTAAACACTATTTTATAATCTGTTTAATAAAATATGTAGAGTTTTTTGTTGTTCTTGAGCACTGATTAAAAATTTTCCGATTTATCTGTTGAAAATCACTGTATTCTGTCAGTGCATTATGTTTTTATACATCATTCATTAAAACTTTTTATACAGTTTAACCTCAAATTATTCGACAAAAATTCCCAGTAGATTCCATCGTTATTTCCATTTGAAATTGTATTTGAGGAAAAATATCAGCATGCAGTAAAAAACATTTATCTCTCTCGCCGCTTGAATTTCATTACGTTTCATAACGAAACTGCCGTTCTTGCCACTCTAATCTCTCTCAAACCGGTCTCCGTGCTTGGTCATGGCGGCCAATGGAAGCAGTATACGAGTCGTTCCTCTACCCTATTACAGAACTCTTTGGTCCATAATATAAACTCTCCCCCCTTTTTTTTTTGCGTAAGCAGATCACAGCAGGTAAGAAAGGTTCGCTATTATGTAAGCTGAGTCGAGCTGAATTTGGTCGGAAACAGGTAACAAAGATGCGTAAAATTGTTGCAAAAACTATACATCATAGATTCATTCCATGCCACGTGACCTGGTTGTCCCCATCCAACCATCTCCGATTTGGAGGATTTTTTAGAGAGGTGCAGACATACATTGGAAACTAACCTAAAATTTTCAGCTTTCAAGATACAAATCATGAGGGTCTAAGATGCCTCAAACAGAAAGAAAAAAGTGGGCTCCAAAACTGCTTCCAATGGGGATCTGCCTGAACATGACGATTCGTTTCACAAGCCGGAGCCTTTGCCCTGGGTGACAACTTTTGAAGGACGGCAAATTCACGTTTTTCTGGTCTTTTCGTTGAAATTCAATATAAACACTTGAAGGAAGATGGATAAGGGTGGCAGTTACACGTTTTTGCCTCTACTCGGGAAAAATCGAAGATCCGGCACTGCTAGTAATACAAACGAGTTAAATATCAAATAGAAGGATGGGTGAAAGATTTAATGAAGTAGTCAAATTCTTGATCTCATTCTAGTATTCATTTAATTAACCACTTGTATGCGATATCTGCCTGTAGAGGCCCTGTAGGGATGTTGTAGTATTTGCATGCTGCTGACTCAGAATCACAAATAAGCAGAGTAACCATCAAAATAAAAATGTGCAGCAACAAAGAGCTAAACCCTAAAAGGTTAATTTGGGGGCTTAAAGAGAGCAGTCGGGTTAACATTTTCCGAGCGATTATTGATCGAGTTTTTGACGTGTGTGTCATATCATTATTCTTTTCATGAAAATCAAAGCAAAACCGGTACTGTTAGATTTTTTTCATACCTGACGTGAAACAATTTCCTGTTTAGTACAAGCTGTTTACTTTAACCAAATGACATACGTCAAATGATTTCCACGATTGAATGATTCTAGTGATTTATGAGATCCATATTTTCAGACTGGAACTAAACTGAATAAAAGAAATGAAAAGTTGCAGAGATGACTGTTGCAAATTTTCTCCTCTTGAATGTTGATTTGGAAAGCTGAGAATGTGGTAACTTCTCAGTTGACGAAGGCAATTTCCATGCAGAGAAGATTGTTCTAAATATAGTAGTTTAAAATTCGAAAACCTCCTCTATTGAATTCAAAGAAAAAAATAATTTATGGTTATTTAATGAAGAATACAAATGGGCTATTTAGGGGAGGATGGGGCGCAGTGAGACAAAAAATATAAAATTCAATAAATTTGGAAACTTTGGATTCTACAAAAAAAAAAAAAATATTAAGGTGGATTTGTAATGCAGCTTAAGTGTACACACTTTTGGGACACAAAAAAACGTCATCATTATTTAATGTCTTTGAGATTATATATAAAAAAAAGGAAACGTGTAAAGTTTCGTCTCATTGTGCCCCACGCAAGGGGTACAGGGTACACTTCACTTCACACCCGAGGGTACCCTGTTCCCATCACAGTTGTGACTTACCCAGATTAGGGACCCCCGGGAAGTTGAAGCTTTTTTACTTATTTTTAAAACAATACGTAAAACAAAATACACAACACAGCAACAGAACACGAA
The DNA here is from genome assembly GCF_026930045.1 of Uloborus diversus. Taxonomy (NCBI): domain Eukaryota; kingdom Metazoa; phylum Arthropoda; class Arachnida; order Araneae; family Uloboridae; genus Uloborus; species Uloborus diversus. The sequence goes on from NC_072738.1 coordinate 79,347,510, forward strand.
ACAGAATACAGACAGCATACAGGGCACAGCGAGACAGTATCCAAGGCACAGAGAAACAGTATATAAGCTTGAGTGAAATATAATGTGTTCAATGTTTAAAATCAAAAGTAAATCATAATGAAAAAAAAAATTAAAATTTCATTGTGCATTTAAATAAAAGTTTAATTTTCAAACCACAATATATATATATATATATATATATATATATATATATATATTGATTTCGCTTTGTATTATTTCTTTTCGCCGGAGCTGTTATCAATAAATTAATATTTTTATTCGGAACGGAAGAAACCTCTGGTACAGATGATCAAATAAAAATAGTAAAAATGGTTTTACTTTTGAGCCAAAAACTAATTCACAGACTTCCATCGTTATATGCTACCATTAGAACATTTCCGACATGAAAGTATTTCTGCTTGATGGCAAACTCTCTTCAAGTGTCTTTCAAGCGTCTCATGATCCAACTCTTCAAACCCCGAAGATAGATTTTCGCACATTTTAACATAGTCTGATAAAATATCCCCCATTTAATTTTTTCTACTTCATCGTTGTGTCAAATAAATCTACATTTTCCCCATAGTTTTAAGATTTTTTTCATGTCTCTAGTTTTTGTGTTTTCTTCTTCTAAAATTTATTTTCCATGCGTATCAAGTGCAATCAAGTTTACCCTTTTTATGATTTTTCTTCATTACTTAACCTTTTCTCTCTTCGATTTTTGGATATCCTCTGAAACTCTAAGAACCTAAGAAAACACTCATTGTTACACTAGAGCAAGAGGGCTCTTTTGTATCAGCTTTATCTATAACTAGCAAAATTTCTCGGCGTTGCCTGCGTCAGTAATAATTATGAGAAACAATGGTTACTTGCTGCACTTGTTTTCTGTTTTAAGTGAAAGAATTTAAAACACACCGTTTTGACGTGATTAAAAATCGAGCTTCTTCCCTACTCATAAAACTAAAATAGCAATAAGTATGAAGAGCAAAATAGTATTCATTTAGAAACGAAAGCACGACATTTAAGAATACACAAATGTGAAGATCTTCCTAAATATGAAATTAAACTTCACATGTTTAAAAAGATTTATCTGTTTTTTTTTTTTTTTTTTTAAACATGGAGCCTAAAACCTTCTCTGTATAGCTATTGAAGTACGAACTGTTTTAAAAAATGTAGCTACTCTTAATCCCCTTTTGCTTTAGTTATTTTGGGAAATTTCAATTATTGTGGGTTCTTGGGCGATTTAAAATGTTACCGAATTTGCAAGGATTGTTTGAGGATACCTTGGATAATGCTCCCCCTCCTTACTTTGAAAAACGGTATGTTACTAATTATCGTTAAAGAGATATTGTTGCCAGATGCTGAGATTCTTTTGGTCACCATAAAATGTCGCTAAACAGTTTCATCCGAAATGTTTCCAAAATAAGTAGTAAAATTTGGCGATTGTTCAAAATTGTGCAAAAAGAAAAAATAATTGAAGTTTTGTGCTGTTTATGGATTTGCCTAATTTAATCGATAGATTATTTTACATAATAATTTTTTTTAAAGATTCTTTTAATGGCGATATTTTGTTGACATGGAGAAAGCTGAGAAACACTATTACGAAGTCTTTGACTTCAAAAACAGCGACAGCTGAAGAAACTGCCAAATGCATCAGCTACTGAAATCTTTCTGCAAAAAAGTTTGGCGAGATTTCTGCTGGTAGATTGGATAATGAGAAAGTGTCCAATCAGCACAAATAATTTAAAAAAAACATTAATTACATTAAATTTTCATTCAAATGGAAAATAATCAGCCAAATCCATTTGCCAATCTTGTGGAAAAACGTTTCTTGAAGCATGCCCCACTCAATACTTAAGTGTTGAGCTTTAACTTAAGTGTTGTATTTGTAAGCGCCAGCGCCATTGAGTGGGGCCATGCTTTAAGATTTCACTTCAGAAAAGCCTCGAACAGTCAGACGAAACGCAAAAATATTCAACAATACAACAATTCTAGATATCGACTGAGAGTTGAGATGATACACTAAATAATGAATTGGGTTGATGAAAGCGTTCGAACATGGAGCTAAAAAGTTTATAACTCGTTTTTTATACAACTTAGAACTTTCTAACAAATGCCATCTTCAGCAGAAAAATCAGCGCATTCGATGAACACATAATGTTAACAAGTGCAGTTATTTTTTCACCCCCTTATTGGGGCATTTAGGCAAAAACTGGGACGTAAACTGGAAAAAAAAGGAACTATCAATCGGATTGTTTTCGAACTGGCCTATAAACCTTCCCAGTACCAAAAAGAACAAACGGTGAAAGTTTCAGTAAAATCTGCTTGGTAGTTTCTGAGATCTTAGGGAACACACCCACACAGCCACACCATTTACCGACATCCATTTATATTATATATATATATATATATATATATATATATATATATATATATATATATATATATATATATATATATATATATATATATATATATATATATATATATATATATATATATATATATATATATATATATATATATATATACAGATTATTATGATCTACTTTATCTGAAATGCCACATGGAATCAGAAAGTTAGTTGCAAATTTGCAAATGAGTTTGTCATGGAATCGTCGGAAAATGTTCCTATTTTCGCCTTACGTGGTTTAATTCGCATATTTGATGGGGTAAAAATATCTGTAAAGTGCATAAACAGCAAGTTGAAAACACTTAAATCATAAAATCATGCCGCAAATTTGTCGCCAACTTGTCGACAAATTTGGTGTTTTTATTGAGCAATCACGATTGCTTATTGCTTTCATTTGACTGTTTTTGGCGTCCTATCATTTTATTTTCCCACCGCCCTCCTCCGCACCATCACCGTCGACCGGCTCCTCACGATGCTGCTCCTATAGCGAAAGCCGTCTCCAGGTTGCATCCATGTCCTACACACACGCGCATACATACACAACTACACACACATACACACACACTCACACACATACACCTACACACATACACACACGCATACATACGGACACCTACACACATGCACAACTACCCACACATTCATGCCTGCACACAGACACATATGCCTACACACACATACACATACCCCTCCACACACACTTCATACACACAACTACCCACACACTTATGCCAGCACACAGACACAAACCCCCTACACACAAACACACATACCCCCCACACACAAACACACACGCCTGCATACACACACTCGTGATTGCGAAAAACATAATTTGAATTCAAGATGTCAAAATTCAAATTAATTTTTTTAATTATTTTTTTTTAATTTGGTTTCAACTTGGCCATATTTAGAGAGTTAACCATTGAATCACATTAAAATTGCCAATATTGAGAATATTTATCCGTGTAAAAGTATTTCTCTTTGCTTCGGTTCCCAACAAACTTGGAGTGAAAATGTTTAAAGTGTTTCTTTTGCTTACTCCGAGGTACTATTATCATTAAATTGGAATAAAAGGAAGTCATAGGATGCACACATCAGCTTGTTTATTATGACATTTGTTCCTTCATTTTACATTTGTCACAATAAGGTAGGTGCACCGGTTGTGGCCACTGTACCAGTTGTAGCTATTTTCACATTCAAACCAGAAATACTAAGAATATAGAACACTTCAACTAATCCTAAAGCTAGTTTTATAATCTGAGTAGCATTTCTCAAAACTTTCGGTGTGACAGGACCAGAACTTTTCCTCTGTCTAGATGCAGGATGCACTTGTGGGAGAATTAGTGCATTTGTTACTGCTTATTGTTAAGAGAGTGTTTCTTCTTAATCTTCTTACAGAAAACAGCAGCAACTGTTTTGCATATTTTTAAATATTGTAAAGTTTTTCTCATCAAGCTAAGATCAAGTTTTAATGTGAGTCCCTTACTTTTCTTAACTTTGTAACTTACCTGCATAAAATAGTTTGGCCAAAATTGGATCATAAATCCGTATATTTTGCTTGTTGTGGCCATAACTAGATTACATACTGTTCCAGTTGTGCCATGCAGAAGATTTTAAGTATACTGCGAAAATTTATTACAACGTTATCCAAGAATCCACAATACCTATGTCAAATGTAAAAAGTTTAAAATATAGCCAAATGACATTATAAATGATCATTGTTTCAGCTTATGGGTAAAAGAATGGACGGAATTTTTTTGATGTTGTAGCACAGTTGTCACTTAAACCAAAATAAACTGTATTGAAATAGTGAAATTCATAGTGCATCCACATCTATGATTTTCATTTTCTTTTTGGTTTAAATGTCTGATCATTTTAAAATGGATATCTTTTACGACTAACAAATTTTTGTTTTGATAAATTTATTAAATTAATCGATTTTTTAGCTTTACTGAACCGATTAATTTTTGTCTACGTTCTATTAGTAACAGTGATAATTGTTTTTGTATGAGCATAGTATGTTGCAATATGAAAGTTTAAAATAAAAATGCATTTTTTAAATGATTTTTATGGACATATGAGCACTTTCAAAAGTGAAAACTCAAAATATTCCCGCTTTACTTTTATGCACCTTTGTATGTGCATAATATATCGTAAGAATGTGAAGGTTTATCAGAGATGCATTTTTTCGAAATAAATAAGTTTCTACGGGGATTGACGAATTCAAAATCTCCTATTTATGTATAACTTTTCAGACTTTGACTTTATACCGGTTGCTAAGAGCTATACCAAAATGTTAATTATAATGGCAATGTTTCATTGGTTTAAGGTCTACTCTTACAATGTTAGTAGTAAATTTTCCTAAACATTAAAAAAGTTACTTCAATGAGCTTTGAATTTTTTGTCCAACATATTTTCAAATCAATACGATTATTTTACTGGGTCCTTTTTCTGAGAAGGTAAACAAATTATTTTACAACCTTTTTGTAGTTTTTGGAAATTTTAGTGCATATTCTACACATAATTGCATTAATTTATAAATGTTTTAGGGAGCATTTTAAAAAATGCTACTTAATTATTTATTTTTGCACAAATTATATGAAAAAATGTAATTACAATTTTATAATCATAGTGTTTCTATAAAAAAGCTTCGAACATAGTCGGATTTCTCAACTGTTTAAACTTAAGAAAAAATGAAGAAAAAAAAAGAAAGAAAAAAAAATCAACTCTAGCGAGATTGAACAATTTAAAAAGCATTTTGGAAAATATTTGTTGCAAATAATGGCTCCCAAAAAGGCAAGATTTTTTTCAAAGTTGAAAATGCCAATTTTTATTACACGCTAGTATTACCTTTAAAGTACCCAGGACAAGTCTTACAAGGAAACTATCAGACAATCTTAATTTGAAAGACAAGCCCAGTACCGGAACTTAAAAAAAAAGGAGATAAGGAATAGAGGTACAGTTCATATTTTACGAAAAATTTAAAATCAAAAGCAATAATAATAAAAAGGATGCCAGCAAAGGACACAGAATACACTCATGGTTTAGGGTCATTTCACGATAATTTAGACATTTATGTAGAGTCCGTAACGTGACCTTTTTTTTTTTTTTTTGCTATAACTTTTTAATTTACTGTTTTATTAGTATATTATTTTATTTTGAGCTTTTCCTACCAACACACCAACTCATTTTAAAATAGTTAGCAAATCTAACAGTAAATTAAACAGTTATGGCAAAAAAAGTCACGTTATGAACTCTACATAAATGTCAAAAATACCGTGAAATGTCCCTCTGACTAGTGACTTAATTGAATCAGCTGCGACAGTATGGGTGAACGTACTTCAATCGGTGAATATGTTATTAGTCCAGTCAATGAACACATTGTAGCGTGCATGGAATATGCGATAATTTTTGACTTCAGAATATTGTTAGGGGTATTTAGTAAGTAAATATACTAAAAGTACCCGACCCTGGGGGGTGAGCTAAAGGTGGGAGGGAGGGGGGAAGAAAATTTCGGGGTTTTTCGAGAAAAGGTCGGAAACGGTGGGGTAAATGCGTTTAAAATAAAAATTCAAGCCAAATAGACTTACCATGAAACTGTTTCTACACATATTTGTCAAATTTCCAATAATTTTTTCTGGGTATATGTTATGAAAAATCGATGATTTTCGGAAATTTTTTTTTTTTGTCAAACTTTTGCTCCTAGTGTCTCCCAGGATCAGTATTTATGAAAATTGTCAGTGACAAAATTGCAGAGCTATAAATTTCCTTCAATTTGATATGCTGTTTTGCTATATTTTATTCAACCAATCAAAAGTTACAGAATTTCAAACACGCACTTTCATGGCAAAAAATGGAACACTTGCCATTCACAAATTTCAAACCGACTCGAAAGGATCGCTCATTTTCTCTTTCTTCAATGAATTCGACAATCCTGATGGACAATAAAGAAATATTTGTGGATTACTATATCACAAATGATGTTTAAGTTGTGGGGGGGGGGGAGTGAAATTGCGATTTTGTGACAAGGGGAAGGAAAGACTAAGAAGTGTGACATCAAGCATTTTTTAATACGAATATGTTTGTGAAAAATAGCTTGTAAAACAAACTTTGTGACAAAGGGAAGGGGGGTAGAGGGTTAAAAATGTTGCTAAAAAGTGTGACATTATTTATGGACACACAGCCCTTTACCAAGGAATCGGACGAAGATTTGCAAAATCACGTATATGCAGTATGAATTGGTGGACTGAGTACGTGCAGAAAGTCAGCACTATACATACTGTTTAAGGACATTGATAACGACATTGATTTAATTAAATTTGAATTTGTTGTTATTGAGGATACCTAGTTTACAAAACTGTTAGGCAAAAAGAGACGAAAGCAGTGGCGCAGCCACGGGAAGGGTTTTGGGGGTTAAAACCCTTCCCAGAACACAAGCACATTCATTTCCTCCTTTAAAATCAAGGGAAAAATGCAGAGTATTTGAGCTTTTCCAAGCTTAATAGGTTTCAACAAAATATCTCACTGCTTTTAATGATCTGGAAGCAGTCAGAAATTACTTTTCAATTCTTAAATATAAAAGTTGTATTTCATGATGAGCAACCCACGTCACCACTAGTATAAGATAGCTAAAATGGTGTCAATAAAGCTCTACAGGGTATCATGGTCTCTCAGCATTTCCATCACTGCACAAATCTTTTTTAGGTATACCTAGAGAGAGGAAGATTACCGCACCGGATTTTCAGAGGCTCTTAACCAATTCTCATCGAAAGATCGAAACAGTTATTAGCTAGCATTTGACATTCATTAAGACATGAATGTATTTGAAGAGGATGCTTAAATGATCTCGCGAAAAACACAAAAAATGAATATAAGATTAAAGTAAAACTAATAATAAATATTCTGTGATTTTTTTCCACTTTCTTCGTTTCAGAGTGACATCAATCCGAATTATTAATTGTTTTTAAGCAGTTACTTTGAATGAATAATTACTAATCGGTTGAAATTTTTTGATATTGAATAATCACGCATTGTAAATGAATGGGAAAGAAAGCAACAATTTTCGATTTTGAAAACCCCTCCCAGAAAACTTTTCTGGCTGCGCCACTGGACGAAAGTATAAACCTTCTGGACATTAACGTTAGTTAGAAAATTGAAACGACGGTCAAACAAGAACAGGGGTGCCCCCCCCCCAAGCTCAGTGGCGCAAATTCCCCCCCCCCCCCCAAAAAAATGTTTTTTTTTTTCTCGCTTTCGAATTGGGTAAAACATAACAGTTTTAGAGTGTTTAATTTCCATTCAAACTCGCGTGGGGGGTGGGGGGGTAGCGCTAACAAATACCATTTGAGCTGAAATGTTGTTGGATTGTTGCGCCTTGCCTTCTCTAATTTTAAAACGTGGACCTTGAGTAAACAAGTTTGGGGTACCCCTGAATTTTGCAACACCTTTTTTTTTTTCCCAAACGTATGAATAATTACAGGGACAACTTTCTGGCTTGGGATGGAGTCACTACTAGATGTATACAACATGAACCGAGAAACGGAAATTTATTGTCAATTAGATAGGGGGTTCGGGGAGTTTCAACCCCCAGAAAATTTTCGAAATTGTAATTTTAAAACCACAGTTTTACACGATTTCTGGTGATGTTAGGGAAATAAAAGGTTTGGTGGCCCCTTCCCGGTAATTTTCCAATATTGAAACTTGAAAAGCGCAATTGTAAATAGTCAATCGTTTCCTTTTTTTTCAAAATTGTAGTTCTAAAAACGCAGTTTTAGACTATCTGTGGTAATGTTAAGGAAAGAAGAGATCCCAGGGCTCGCCCCTGGAACATTTTCAGAAAAGTCTTAAAAACGCTATCTATGGTTAGGGGACAAGCAGTTTTCTGAAATTGAAGTTCTAAAATCGCAATTGTAGCCGACCTATGTGACGTTAAGAAAAAGAGTTTTGGAAGCTCTCTCAGAATGTTCTCGATATTAAAGCCCTAAAAACCAAATTTAAGACGACTTTTTAATAATGTTGATGAGAGTGGGGAGGAGGGAGAGGGGCGCTCCACTTAAATTTCCGAACTTGTAGCTTCAGAAACGCAATTTTGATATATCTTGATAATGTTAGTGGAAGGTGAATTTCGGTCCATTTCCCGGCAATTTTTTGAAATTGATACTCCCAAAACACAATTCTAGGCTTGTCTTTGATCGTGTTAAGGAAATAGGGGGGAATCAGGGGCTCTCTCCTATAATTTTTTCAAAATTGCATTACTAGAAACGTAGTTTCAGATGACTCTTGATGATAAAAAGAGTGTCATTCTGGCGTTACAGTAAGGGCGCTCTCCTGGAAGCTTTCCAAAATTGAAGTCGCATAGCCAAAAAAAGATGGATCACACACACCATGACAGATATTTTTCGGAAATCCTCAAAAATGGATTCAGCTATTCTGCACGCATCAAAAATCAGAACTCGAGAATTTTAACGAATCAAATATCCTTCTATACATATCAGATATGGAAGAAAGTAAATATGATTTACGAAAAATAATTTAAACACCTTAAGAACAGACTGTTCTACCTCCATCAGCGAAAACCAACATCACTGAAAGTTTTAATAAAAATCATCTAAAGATAAATTGAAACAATCAGTTTAAAAATGGTATAGAAGGTGGGAGTAAAGCGAAATAAAAAATTCTTCATAAGTTTAAGCTAGTTAATGAAGAAAATATATTAATTGTCGATTGGAGAGACTTCAAAACTAGTTCTTAACGATTGTCAAGGTGCAAATGAATCAATGAAAGACTAGTGCATACTGGTCAGAATTATTATCTTCTGATCCAGCTTTGAAATGGACACCAACTCCATGCCGTCTGTGATGCTCCTTTCATTGAAAAAGAGACACTGTCATTAAATTTTGAAAAGAGTACCAGGGCCGTCGCTATTTCAAAAAAACGGGGGGGGGGGAGGGGTACGCTTTTGGCGGCCCCTTAACTTTGTCAAACGCTTGTTCGAATGTGCAGAGAGAGAGAAGATTTGGCTTCTAGGTTTAGCAGGGATAGTCATATTACTAGACCTTAGTACTAGCAATATAAATAATCGTAAGGATAATATTCAGTCAGACATTAGGGGTTGTCAGAGGGCTACCTTCTTGCATTATTTCGCAATTTGAAGACATAAAAACAGTTTTAAACTATATTTTAAGTTTGGGAGGAAGGGGAGAGGAGTTCCAGGACAGCTTCTCCCGATAATTTTTCCAAATTTAAGTTCCCAACACAATCGCAACGTTATATTTAATTATGTTCAGAAGATGGGGTCCAGGAGCTCTCCCTCGGGAATTTTCAAGACTGTTATTTGAAAAACACAGTTTTAGACTATCTATGGTGATGTTAAGGGAGGAAGAGACTCGGGGTCATCGTTCTATAATTTTTCAAAATGCAAACTTCAAGCACGCATTCCCAATTGTGAACTATTTCTGATTGTGACACGTAAAGGGGGGTCTGAGGGCTCTCCCCTGGGAAAAATTTGAAAATTGTAGATCGAAAAATGCAGTTTTAGACGATCTATGGTTATATTAAAGGGATGAGAGATGCGCCCCCCGCACCCCCCCCCCCTAGCGAAATTTTTTGAAATTTTGAAGTTTTAAAAACACGATTGTAGACTTTTTTGTTAAAATTTAGTTCACCGCCAGTTTCTTGAAATCAAAGCTCCGAAAACGTAATTTAAGCCAACATTCGATGAAAGAGGGGGGGGGGGGGAGTTTTGAAGGGGGGCTCGGGACCAGAAATGTTTCGTAATTGAAGCACTAAAAGCGAGATTTAAGACATTTTTCGATGATGTTGGCGAGAGAGAGAGGCATTCTCTCGAAAAAAATTTCGATCCGTAGAAGCTGCAGTTTTAGAAGATTTTTGTTAATGTTAATGGGTGGAGAGATTCGGAGTCCTCCCCTGGCAAATTTTCAAAATTGAAATTCAATTAAAGCAATCGTAGACGATTTATTAATACTGTTAGAGGGGTAGAAGGTTTCGGAGATATCTCCCCCGAAAAATTTTCCCCCGAAGCCTTAACAATGAAATTTTTGAGGATCTTCGGTAATATTTGGAGGACGACAGTTTTGGGACAACTCAGGGAGTTTTTTTTAATTGAAGTCCAAAAGACAAAATTTATTCAACCTTGAATGAGGATGAGTGATTAGTTGAGAGGGCGTTTCTCGGAGGGAGCATCTCATGGTTTTTTGAAATTGCAATCCTAAATACTCAGCTGTAGGCCATCTGTAATGACGTTAAGCTAAAGGATGGGGCTTGAGAACATTTTTCCGGGATTTTTTCAAAACCTAAATTTTAAAAACTCACTTCCACGCCAGCTTTGGGGACGTGAAAAGAAGGGTTTGGAGTTCCCCACTCTTCCTTTCAGTTTGGCTACGTCCCTCCTATCTTCATTTTCAATTTTAATTACTGATAAGTGATAAACATATTGTGGTAATATTTTCTTCCAATTTTCCTTTGCCAAACACGATTATTTGCTTGGATTTTCCATAATAAAACATTCAATTTCCCCCCTAATATTTTCGCTTTCTTGCAATACAAGCGTTTTCAGCCTTTGAAAAAGGACTTTTAACATTTTGAAAAGATGTGGTAATTTTCTGCGATACCTTAGGTCTCTATTCCACTTCATTTTATTTTAAATATGCCACCTGCATCTCTTGATTAAGCTGTGATTTACTTATGATTTTTACATTCAAAAATTTAGAACTTTTGGTGTGAGTATTCATTACAATACATTGAATCTCTCTTTGCATTTAACAGTTATTATTTTTTTTCCTCTTTATTTCAAATTTATTTCGGCGACCCATACATTTTTCTCCACTTAGCAATGATTTTCAGGACAATATTTTTCATCAAAAAAAAAAAAAAAACATACAGGAGTGTTTCGGCGAACCCTATCCTATAGGCTGTTCTAATGAAGCTGTCCCAATTATTTATGTTTTTTAACTGAAGAATCATGAAGCATAGTTTTGTTATAACCAGGGCCACCGAGAGACAAGGCGTGCACCATGTTAGTTTTGTCGCCTTTCCTCCTTCCCATTATGCTAATTTTACTCTATGCACAATACTTTAACTTGAGCCGAGCTCATAGTTTCCGACTAGGCAGACATACCCATTCTGCGGCCTAGTGAAGAGTGTATTGTATTAAATAGTTTTTTTTTTTTTTGGTTAATAAAAATGTTTGAAGTGTTCTTTTCCTTTTCCGCTGCCCTTACTTAGATAATCTTAATAAAAGAGAATCATGGATGTTCCCAAATTGTATTTTAAGATTACATTTTTGATTCAAATTTTAGAGAACAAATACTTTTTGTCACTATTATTTCAATTGTTCATTTATAATTACTATTTTAATTTTTTTAAGCAACGACGAGTTTCCGTTTCACTTCGTTCGTTTTCATCGCTAAAACGAAATTGGTGGCCCCACTTCTGAAAAACTGGGGGGTGTAGCCCCCCCCCCTCTTGGCGACGGCCCTGAAGAGTACGTGAAAAAAGTATTATTAATGCATCTATTTCTTGTTGAATAAGTTTAAATATATTTTCTTTCCAAAATTCAAAAATTTCATGTTTTCAAGAAAAAAAAAGTTATGGAAAAAAAAAAATCCCCCCCCCCCCAAAAAAAAATTTTTGATGGCGCAACTAGCGCCATAATCCCCCCCCCCCTGGGGGCACCCCTGAACAAGAAGGTTTCTGTCAAACTTTCATAATAACAGTCAGCTGACAAATCCGGTAATGATGAAGCTGCTGAAAAACGAGACAAATACGCTCCGAGCTTTAGGTGATGTTGACGTTGATATTGCGAAGACGGCTATCATCAGATAGCAAAATTCTTCGGTAGCTATCATTTGAGAGGAAGTCCTCTTGGTTGTCTTCTTGATAGCCAAAGCCTTAACTAATCACAACATTCTGACAGAAATCTAAAATCATACAACATGTATCTAAGGTATATATCAACAGTTCTTCTTCCCCTGAATCCATTGAAGCTGCTGGGGTCAGATCTATCGCTCATGGTATGGTGCTCTAGCCACAGAAAAGTCCCTCAATGAGTTCCGTTACAGATCATTTATCGAAGTAGCTGCAAACATCAAGACTGATCTCTAACTCTGCCGTACCACTAAGTTAACCTGTAGCTAAGAACTTAATGGTGAAGTACCGGATTGGGGGTTTGAGAAAGGAGGAATGGCTAACTCGTGCTGAAACTCTCGGAATCGGATGTTGCTCCTGACGGAATCTGGAAGATGATTTTGAGAGATTACTTTTCTACAAGTGACCTTCCGGTTACTTGTAGAAAATCATCGTTAAAACTAATCTGTCGCAAGCTTGCATTGCAAAGACAGTTGCAACAAACGGAATAAAAATATTTATCCACGACGAAAGGAACGACGATGACATTAATACATTACCAATTTCTAAGAACAAACTTTTCCCACTGCTAGTGACATGACCCTTTCGCCTCAGAATAGAACCAAGATGTCAGCTTAAAGATGATATTTTCATTTTCTAATTACTGTCAGTACATATTCCATATAAACACTTTCAAAATATGATTAATAATAATGTAATAAAAATTATAATTACCAAAAGGTGCTGCCGGTCAGCTACAGTTACCTTATTTCTATTATTAAAATTTTCATTATCCTGCTATGGCGTCACATATTCATTTCACTAAGAGTAACGAAATTGAGTACATGCTTAGAACTTCATTGTTTTTGTTTGCTTGTCAGCTGGGTGTCGTTGTGATTGGGCATAGGCTTCGTATTTCTTTGGTATCAGGTTTAATCTGCAGTTCAAGTGTTCAGCGGGTAGATTTGTAAGACACAAAAAACCGTCAGGGTCCTTGTCACATGATTGCTGCACGAGATCCGTTGAGCGACTGCTTGGCACAGACATTCTGAGACAAAAAGAACGAGATTTTTTTTTCTTTTTTTTAATGTATTGGTTTTCAAGAACGCGTACCTAAAATAACACTGAAAATGTGACATATATGTATAAAAACAATTTCACAATAAATTTAGTTAACTTTTACTTTTGTTCGGAACACATTTTTCCTGCCGTTTCCGAGATATAATCGAAAACTACAAAATCTGGCTCGCTCTTCCTACCTTTAACTCCCCCCCTCCCCCAGCGTCGGGGACTTTCAGTATATTTACTTATTAATTACTTGTAACAAATTTCTTACTGAGGAAATACTGGCTCTCTGCACTTCCTCAGTTCACTTTCGTTAAATAATGCAATGGGCATGGAGCTAATTCATACTGCATAAACGTAGATCTGCAGATCTTCGTCCGATTTCTTGGTAAGAGGCTGTTCATAAATGATGTTACACTTTTTCTCAACATTTTTTCCTCCTCCCCATTTGTCACAAAGTACTTTTCATAAACTATTTTTTATAAACATATTCGTATTAAAAAATGCTTGATATCACAATTCTTACCCCCCCCCTTGCCACAAAGTCACAATTTTACGACCCCCCCCCCCCTCAACCCTTAAACATCATTTGTGCTGTAGTAATCCACAAATACATCTTTATTGTCCATCAGGATTGTCGAATTCATTGAAGAAAGAGGAAGTGCGCGATCCTTTCCAGTCAGTTTGAAATTTGTAAATGGCAAGTGTTCCATTTTTTGTCATGAAAGTGCGTGTTTGAAATTCTGTAACTTTCCATTGGTTGAATGAAATGTAACAAAGCCGTATATCAAATTGAAGGAAATTTATAGCTCTACAACTTTTTCATTGACATACCGATCCTGGGAAGAACTAGGAGCAAATGTTTGACAAAAAGAGAGAATTTTTCCGAAAATCATCGATTTTTCATAACGTATACCCGGAAAATTATTGAAAATTTGACACATATGTGTCGAAACAGTTTCATGGTAAATTTAATTAGCTTGAATTTTTATTTAAAACTCATTTTTTTACCGTTTCCGACATTTTCTCGAAAAGCCCAAAATTTTCATCCCCCTCCTCCCACCTTTAGCTCACCCCTAGGGTCGGGGAGTTTTAGTATGTTTACTTACTAACTACTCCTAACGATATTCTGAAGTCAAAAACTATCGCATATTATATGCACGCTACACCCCTGTTTTGAGCACTCATTGACTGGACTATATAGTATTATGAAAGCAGTTGATTTTTTTTTTTTTTTTTTTTTTGGTGTAATAGTTGCTGAAATAAACGGTTCTAATCATGATGTGAGTGCTATGATGAAAAGTGACCCCTTAGGGCGACAATGGTAAAGAAAAGGTGATTTATTGTGGTATTACTGCAAATGATATCATTCAGTTGCAAACCATCAGACAACCTGAAGCTACAAAGACACGTTGTACAAAGTTTTTTTTTTTCTTATTATTGCCAAATGTTTATTTACCGTTTACTATTCTATTATTGTACCTGATTCATAATTGTTAAAAAGAATAAACATTCAAAAACATTGCTATTCTTTAATACATGATTTCTATTAATTGTTAGTCGAATATTGGACTTTGATTTAAATTCTGAGGCAAAAATTTTGTATTGGCCACAATTAGCTCATAGGTGGCCACAATTAGTAAATCTACACTTTTTCAGTTGAATTGACTTAAGTTCTTTTTGCTGATTTAATTGCTTATGAATTTATATGTATGTTAAAGAAGCTTAAATTTTGAGAAAACTGACATATATTCTATTGTTATAGTGCGAATACAAGAGAAACTAGGTCCCTTTGAACTTTGACTTGGCCTTAAAGTGGCCACAATTGGTGCACCTACCCTACGTTTTCATAAACAATACAATTTTTGTAAAAAATGATGAAATATTGCAACGAAACAATATGCTTTGAAGTATTTTTTGAGAAATTTCAAATACCGGTACTAATACCGGTGTTTCGGTATCATGTTTAAAAAATACCGAATACAGGTATTGAGTTTTTGGTCTGATATTGCAATCCCTACTTGCAACCCTTGTTTTCAAATTTAATTTCAATGAATTGAAAATTGGCATTTGTTTTACTGTTAATCACGCTGTCATTAGAATTTCAATAGTGAAATATTGAGTTTAATATTGAATAAAGCTTAACCGGTAATGTTAACTGTATTAACTTCAATTTATTCTTTTAGCATTCACCATGAACCCCCCCCCCCCCTGATTTGACATTTGCAAATTAAAATCGTACAAAATGTTACAAAATACAACCCCCCCCCCCCCCCCCACACACACGCACACAAATTATTTTATAATTGTAAGTTTTATAGCTGTTGCTGTTTGATGTAAAAGAATCAATTAAAATTGTTATAGTACAAAAAATAATAATCCAGATGTAAAATAAAATGACAGAAAAAAGATTCCGAAATATATTCAAAAATGTTTTCAAAATTACGAAAAGGATTCCATAATACTCGGAAACGTTTTTGAAAATTTCATGATCCGCAGTTGCACAATATATTCAGAAATGTTTTTGAAAATTACAGAAAGAGGATTTCGAAATACTCGGAAACATTTCCGGAAATTACAGTAAGAGGATTCTGAAATACCCAGAAAAGTTTCTGAAAATTAAGGAAGGAGGATTTCGAAATATTCAGAAACGTTTCTAAAAACTACAGAAGGAAGATTCCGAAATACTCAAAAACATTTCTGGAAATTACAGAAAGAGGATTCCAAAGTACTCAGAAACGGTTTTGAAAATTTCATGAACCACAGCTGCCCGGTATACTCAGAAACGTCTCCGAGTTTTTTTTACAGTGTACTTGTATTGATTGACGCTCATTTTTATAACCATTCTGTGCTTCGTATGGATTTCCCGCACATATCAATTAGTTTTTACTTTCGACAAAACTAATCCTCGACCTTAACAATCACATTTATATACACGTTTTGGCTAAGTTGAATAAATCGACCGACGATAATCCGATGTAAACATGCATTTAAAAAACATTAAGATGAGCGTGTAGGCGACAGTGATAAATTTTAAAATGTCAAGCCATCGGAGTGGAATTTAAGACCTTCTGGCCGGCCATCTATCATCTCTTACCTTAACTCATTCAGACTAACGAAACGAGAACATTAGTTGATGCGTAGTTATAACCGGAAGAAGTCTTATTGGAATACCCAGTCGGAGGATGTTCGACCTGAATTTATAATCGTTAACTGTGTGTCAGGATTAATTGCTCCAAAATCTCATCATGTATCCTTTGAGTTTTAAAGTAATGATTTGGTTTTAAATTTGTAAAGTAACCTAAAATGAGCGGTTTGTATCAAAATCCATTAGAAATTGTGTTTTATGAACTCATCTTTTTTGAAACGATTTATTCCACGGAATAGAATTTGAAGTTTCTCTCTTAGCATCTCAGAAACTTTAAAATGAGTTACCTACGAATTTGCCGCGTCAAAATTTTTCTCGTTCCACCTACTTCTCTCGAAAAATGTTTAAAAGGTTTTTCAGTATAAAATATTTCATTTACTATTCATTCCAAACACCACATGGTGTACGAAATCGTAATACTTGCTGAAACAAATAAATTATTTCATGCAAAAAAACAAAACGACATTTTCTTTTCATTCTTAGTTTATTTTGCTTTATGCCCGAGTTTTGGAGGGTTTACCCTTCGGAACTATTGCATCGAAAACTAGAGAAATTCGAAAATGTTTCCGAATTCAACTTCAATCTAAATTCTACGTATATAGAATACAAAAGAAGTTTAAAATGAGTCTTTCTCATTGACCTAAATAGGTCTTTATGTCGATGTTGGAGGGGGAAAAAAAAAAAAAAAAACTCTCTCATACTTCCGAGAATTCTAAAAAAAAACGTTCTAGTCCTTATCCTTATAAGGACTGCAGCTAAGTTTTTACGAAACTAGACATGCAAGTTTAGACGGGAGTATTTTACTCAGACAGCAAAATACATGTTAAGAAAATGAAAAGCTTCGAATACATTATTACAAAATTACTTTATGAATGAAACTTTTAAACAGATTTGCGAGTCAACAGCAGGGCTATGTCAGTGGATCTGCTGCTTTCCTAGAACAAGGCAAGATTAATTGAAATACGACAGACGATCAGTCATTTCACTACACGTAAACGCTTTCTGAAACAAGGAGAGAAAAAATGCGGAATGAGACTTGAAAGCTGTGAAAGTGAAGACGACTTATGCTTGAAACAATCGAAAAGAAAGCAAAATGTGATTCATCATGTTGCTCTCGAAAAAGGATTAGAAAAGCTAACTTTTTAAAGTTATGTGTTTTTTCAAACACGAAACTTAAGTTAAGTGTTAAAGCAGTACCCTAATTGAAGCTTATTGCTTCAAAAGTAAGCCTTAGATGGTAGCTTTGTTTACTTGAGTTTTTTTTAAATTAACAGCATAACTAGAAAATCGCCCGTCGTGGTATGACAGGGTATGACGGGTGAACGCTGTTTCTACATTTGAACGAAGCAATTGCCTGTTTGGTAATGTTTCGATTGTTGAAATTTTAACCCTAATTCCAGTGGATGAACCCTAAATTGTAGGACATAGCGTTAAGCTGTTGACCACTTTTTCGCTTCTCCTAAAATGACAGTCTTAACTGTAAAACAGTTATGTTACCGGATCCAGTTCAGCCTTGTCAAAATGAATCATTTCCCTGGATGTCAAACATTACCAAAACATATTATCAAATTATCATGCTGTGGCGTGAGTTTCATTGTTGGTGACATCAGCGTTACTCGATCAGTGAATTCGCTGTTATATATATGAGGATGGTTGACAGATTAAAAATAATTTGTATTGATTTGCTTTTGAAATAAACTGCCATTTTTAAAAAAAATTAATCAGAATTTTATTCCGTGTATGAGCATAGAAAATCAAAATTGTGACCTAAGCAGTTTGCTATTATAATGTTGTTAATGTTACCCGCATATTTTGACAGAAGCATGAATTGAGCAGCTTTTGAAATATAACCGGTTTTTTGGCAGCGGTTTTCAACCCGATTGAGGGGGATTCGTCACAAATCAATGTGCGACGTGGTGGTACCGACCAATAGAAAAGAAGAATCTAACTACGGAAGAAAAAAAAATCGAAAAATTCATGAATTGAAGTGGTTTTGATAACAAAAACCTCATATGGAGCAAAGATATATATATATATATATATATATATATATATATATATATATATATATATATATATATATATATATATATATATATATATATATATATATATATATATATATGCAATTTCAAAAATAAATTCATTCTTTTTCACTACATTTTTAATACCCTAAAAATTGACCAACTAATTGACCAAGAGTTTTATTAAAGAACGGTAGAACGGTATGAAAAAAAAAAGAACCAAAACATTAACAAACCTATGTTTTTACTAATATTAAAAAGACAGCTAATAGAAATCCTTCCCCCTCCCCCTTCCCCAAATAATTATAGGGGAGAGTCGGGGAAATGGGACAGCAGAGAGGAATGAGATGACACTGCATTTATGCCGACTTAAAATGTGAAAAATTATTTCTAGCTGCTTGACCAGCAGACAAAGCAGTTTTAACCTCTGACTGTCTACTGGACAAACTCGAAATATATTTTTTACATTTTAAGTCGGCATAAATGCAGAACTGCCCCATTCCTCTTGACTCTCCCTAATTTGATTACGTTATGGAAAAGAAAATGGAATTAATGTTAGGTTTTGCCAGAAATATTAATTTTATTCACAGAAATAATTTTTATATCGAACTATAAATTTATAGCCTAAAAATTTATTAATTTTCATGCAAAGTTAGACGCCAGGAAAGCGAAAGAGCAGTGTATTTTTCGTTTCTTGAAAAAAAAAAAAAAAAAAAAAAAGTAAAGTATAATTTTGAAAATTATGCAGAACAAAATGTTGTTAAATAAAAGTTGTATTTTATTGCTTTCTTACCAATCAATTCATAAGTTATTTTTGGAAAAAAGAAAGAAAATAAAAAGTCATAGAATCTTTATGAATGGATGTATTTCCCAGCACCCTTGAAAAATCGCTACTCTTAAAACAAAGGGTTTGTATAAAATTGCTAAAGCTGGAACACGTTATTAATTTTCTTGAATAGCTTTTTCGTATTTGGATAAAAATTTGAAAACTAGTTTTTAATGCAATGAATGTAGTTAAATTTTCTTGAAGCTTCAAAGTAAAAGCAATGTCAAGGACATTTACACCATTAAGGAAAATCATTCATTTCAAACGATACTCAATTTATGCTTCGTTTGGTTTTTTCCCAGCAAAAATTTATTGAACCAGTAGGTATCTCTTAGAAATAATTCTAAGGCTAATTTTATAAGGAAACTGCACACAAGAATTTTTATAACTCTTTAAACGAAATTGCATAATGTACATCATTTTCCATCGTTAACTTCAAATCCTTTCTAAAAAAAGTTTGAAACTTTTTTTATTTTCCAACTCATTTGGGAAGTATTGCATAAAATATAGCCGTATCTTTATGCAGCAAAGTTGGGGGGAAAAAAAGAATTTTTTATTCACTAAACAGCAATTTTGTGCTATGGGGAAACTGCTAGGCTATCGCCTATCTCGAAGGCTCATCTGGTAAATTGTGAAACATATTACTTACTTATTTGCCAACTTTGCATCTTTCGCTATCATAAATTAGGAAAAGTTCAATTTTTAACGAACAGAAAGTTACGAAAACTAGATAAACAATTTACGGATTTACCATCAGATCAGAAACACTTTTTTTAATAGCTAGTAGAAAATTTCCACATTGTATTCCTGCAGTGGTTCCCAAACTTTGTTGGCACATAACCCTCCTCTATAGGTTGACTGACTACATGTCACCCGTCCCATTTCCTTGAAAAAGTCATCCGCACATGTATACCTGTAATAGCCGATGATTGATCCCTGTAGTAAATAAATGTAGTTTAAAATTGAATCGAGTATACTTCAATTTTTAAATACTTCCAAATGAGATCACTGAGCTTCCTACTCTCTCAAACGTGAGAAAGTAGGAGAGAGTTTTGCGTTTTTTGCTAGTTCAAAGTCGAAATGTTTTCGTAGAGAGCCCCCAATGCTTCCCCGTTCCATTAATTTTACCAAGGGTAGCCTAAAATTGCATTTCTAAAACTTCCCATTTCGGAGAATTTCTGGGAAGAAACCCATTCTCCCCCCTACATTCTATATTATACAATGATAGACTAAAATGGACTTTAATTTTGAATAAGAAAAAAGTTAAGAAAACAAAGCCGTGGTTCTTTTCCCTCTAATCTAACGTTACCGAAAGTTGTAAAATTGCAGTTTTTGACATCAACTTTGAAAATATCGCTTGGAAGGGAACTAGAACCCTATCTGCTGATTCTTTTCCCCTTAAGCTTTTATAGATCAACTAATTTCCAAAAAATTCCGGGGGCATTTGCCTGATTCCTCCTTTTCCTCATGTTCTTCCTATGTTGTCAGTAAAGAAGTCGAAAGATGTGCCTTTTCAGACTTACAACCATTAATATCCTTCGTTCAAGGCACATAAAAAGTGTGCCAGTTATTTTACGCTTCACAATTTTCTTTTTTTAGAAATTTGACACTTGATTTAGAATATTTAAGGGTCATCCAGAATGTGTAATTTTTGAACGACATTATTTTTCAATTTCAAAACCTTTTTTTAAATTCTTATAGGAAAGTGTTACCTACTAGAAGTAACCATAAACAAGGCCCAGCTAGATTCCCATTACTTTACTCATAGTTCTTTTAAAAAAATGAAAAAGAAAAAAAAAACTTGTTCACAGAAATAAAAAAATAATAATTATAAAACCAAGTTTTAGTGTTTGAAAATAGAGGCCAATATCAAAGTAGTTAATTGTGCAAGTGCAAACAATGAGCTATCTCAATGATTAGTGATGTAAATCTAATATTAAACTCTCTTTATTTATTGAATTATACGGGAAAAATTTTAGTTATCCTTTTAGTTCTAATTTGTGTTAAAAAATAGTAGTGTAGACTGGGGCACGTTTACGCAGTCCCTTTTTTCAAAACGAATTTAACTGGAAAGCCAACAGTTTATAACAGAATTTTTTTCGGACATAATCCACTCAGAGCGTTAGAAAAGAAATTTAGATGCCAATTACTCCAACAAGCTCTTCTAACCCACCAATAATTCTACTTTATTTATCGTTCTAAACCTGCGGGCCGCACATCACATTCAGGGGAATCTCGTAGAGCCATAACATATAAAAAATATATTTAAATTTTTTTGAATAGCATAGAAAATGGGAAAAAATTACAAACCAAGAATTGCTGTCATCATTACTTTGATAGCTTTTTATTAATGAGGATTTTGTATCTGTTTTCGAAAACCATTTTTTGAATATTTGTCTGCAAATCTGTAACCTTCTGACGAATTGCCTGTTTGATTGGCTGCGTCTTGGCAGGGATGCTGCCGAATGGTCAAGACGTGTTCGCCGTTTTGGGAAATTACGAAATGTGAAGTTACCGCCCCTAACCCAGGGCTAAGTCAGAACTACATGCAATATACCAGTCAGCTCGGTTATCACCGTCTGTCTCCAGCTCCGTTATTCACTATTCCATTCTGATGAGGTCTAAAGAACGAAACTGCAGTCTCTGGATAACCGGGTTGTTTGGTATATTGCATGTATTTCATAATGTGATTTTCGATTCGTAACATTGAACAAAATGGATCACAAAGATCCGCTTCGTGGGCCGCAAATGGCCCACGGGCCGTAGGTTGGGCACCTTTGATCTATAAGATCTAATGAAATAATTCATACACAAGCAGACGAATTTCTTTTGATAAAATGACAGAACAAGATGCAGCTGATGCATTGAAGGTCAAGAAAGGGTTGTCATTTTTATGACGTCACGATCGCTCCTCAGGCATTTTTATGGCTTTTTTGTGGCCAAACGGGCAGATCATTGTTGATGTTTTATGTCACAAAATCATTACCAGTAGCGTGAGCGAGCCAAGAACTAGCGATTAATGTATGCACTTAGTATCATTTGGTTAAGGAAGTAATTTTATAACAACTTATTTTGCGGCATTAAAGTGAAATTTTCTGCTTTTTGAGAGTGCTGTTTGAGGGCAAAAATGTCCCTCATAATTACGTATTTCATGTAATTAATTTTATTTTCGTTGTTGCTTTTTCGGTAAGTCAAAAAGATCTATTAATTGGCTAAGAATTAACGTTTCACTGTTGTGAGAACCACATAGAAAGTTGATGATTCCAGGTGAAAAGAAGCTACTATTGGGATGGTGCAGATAAATATTCTATGAAGAAAATTGAATGAATAAATTTAGAAATTCTTGAAACTGTTTTTTTTTTTTTTTTTTTAAATTTTTTTTATGTACTTGCATCTCTGACTCAGAAAATTATAACAATCGGGTTCACTCGTCATGTGCAAAAAGATTGTCGAACAAAATATCTAAAATAAATTTAAAATGCAACAATTTAATTTAATACTTTAAATTTCAAATTTAATTTTAAATTTGTAACTAAGAAAAAATGGTTACATTTCCACTTTGTAAAAAAGAAAAGTTTTTTTTTTATTCTGAAAGTAAAATTTATTGCACTATTCTTTTGTAGATGTCGTTTTGCATCGAATCGAATCCTTCTTTTTTTTTACCCGACTGCGCTTGCGCGACGCAAAGGAGGGTAATGTGTTTATCAGTCTATTTATGTATGTCTGTTTTTATGTAGCGTTCTACAGGCTAAACGCCTTGGCAATTTTTTTAATTCTCACGTCAATCGATTTGTCTTAACCTTGACAGTGTCACTAAACACATGACAGTAATCAAAAGTACCATTTCGAAAACCAGTTGCCATTTTGTCAGTTTGGGATCGGCACACGCTGGGTGTCGCACGCTACCTGCGTGCGACAAATGCAGGTAGTTTTCGCTGCCTGAATTTTTTGTTTACTAAGTCTACTAATTGGGGTCTCAGTGGCCGAGTGGTCAAGTGATTGCTTCTCCCACTTGAGGCGGTGGTTCAAGACACCTTTGCTCCAGATGTACTTTCCCCTCTTTCTAATATTCAATCTTTCATGTGTTCTTTATTACCCGACTGCGTGTGCACGACGCAAAGGAGGGTAATGTGTTTATCAGTCTGTGTATGTATGTTCGTTCCTATGTGGCGTTCTAGAGGCTACATGCCTTGGCCAATTTTGATAATTCTTACGTCAATCGATTTGTCTTAACCTTGGGAGTGTCACTAAACACAGAACAGTACTCAAAATTCACCATATCAACAACCAGTTGCTATTTTGTCAGTTCGGGATCGGCGCACGCTGGGTGTCGCACGCTACCTGGCGTGCGACAAATGCAAGTAGTTTTCGCTGCCTGAATTTTTTTGTTTACTAAGTCTCACTAATTGGGGTCTCAGTGGCCGAGTGGTCTAAGCGATTGCTTCTCCTTTTTGAGGCGGTGAATCAAGATACCCTCGCTCCGGATGTACTTTCCCTCTTTCTGATGTAAATTCTTTCATGTGTTCTTTATGTGAATTTTGTATTGTAATAAAAAAATATATCATGCGTAACGAAGGCAAGACACTCAGATTGTAGTCCTCATCAAAATAAACCCGTGTAATAAGTAACCCGTGTAAAAGAAAGAAAGTCTATACTAATTTGATTTTCATCTCTAACATGTTGCATTTGTTTTTGCCTTGATTCAAGGGATTGAGTTTCGCGACGCGTACTTTCTTGACAGGCTTTTTTAGTTTTGCGAGAATGATTTGATTGACGACGCTTTCCATTTCTCGTCATCATGAGTTATACAGGCTTTTTTTTATAGATGTGCTGTGCGTTATTTAAGTTCACGCATTTTTGCTGAAGGTCAAGCACATGTAGCTTTAAGCCTAGTTAGGTCCCTAGAGGGACTAATTATCAGTAGTTCAGACCACCGCAAGTTACTTAATAAACCTCACGATACAAATAAACTCTCTAGATGAAATGACAAGATTGAGAAATATACCGCCTCATAATCATAATAACTAAATCAATGAAAATTAACTAAAAAGTGTAAAGTAAAAAATTATTAAATAAAAACAAAAAACCCGACTGCGTAAAAACCAAAAAAACTAAAAAGAAAAATGTATAAGCCCAGTAGTTTAGAATGTAATAAGTACTATTGAATAGCTACATAAGTTGAAAATAGTTTATAATCGTACACAGATAAGACAAATCATAAATTCAAAATCAGAATAGAAGGATCAACAGTCGGGTGCCCATTCAAATTTTACGGGGTTCCTTGAATCAGAAATGAATGGGCTTCAGCTTTTAACAGCTCTCTTAAAGCTGAAGGTGTATTCCTATAAATAAAATAGAAGTTATTCTTTTGTTTAATAGATGGTTTTCGTTGCCTAAGAATCAATTTCACGTATGACCAAATACGTATAACTAAATATAAATTCTGACTGCATTTGCTTACATTTAAAAGGCATCAAAGTTTTCTATTTTTATTCAGGGCACCACCTTGCTATGCTTTAAAGATATTAATATCCAACTCAACTGAAAGAACATAAAATGGTCATTGGTACAATATATAAATATATATATATATATATATATATATATATATATATATATATATATATATATATATATATATATATATATATATATATATGCGGCAACAAATATTGACAACTTAACTTTTTGCTATTGAAGTGAAGTGAAGCGCTACATGTTGTCATTGCGTCATGTTACTCGCGCCTCGCACTCGTACGAATCACGTGTAGATAATCCTTGGAATTTCTTTACCATTTTCTTTTCCCTTCTTGTATTGTCCAAAAATGTTTGAATAAATGTGTCACTTTTGTGTAACTTCGTTTTCTTCATGAACATAACACGCCAACCTGCCGTAAATTGGTGACCTGAGGACTTATTAAACAAAATGTATGCAGTTAATGTTATCTAGATGCAGCCTTAAGAATGCGTGTTAATGAAGCATTTTGCGTCATTGTTTTCCTGAGGACTTTGATTAGTAAGTTTTTGCATTTGGAACTACTGCTGTGAATAGCGATGACTACTCCCGATCAACAAAATCAGGTTGCGAAAGTTGCACTTCGCATCCCACCATTTTGGAGAGCTAACGTACGTTTATGGATTGCGCAATGCGATAACGCCTTCAATTACAGCGGGGATTACGAGTGATGAGACCAAATTTTCGGCCCTTATCGCCAACATTGATGCTGAAACTTTATCTCATGTATCTGACATCGTACTAAATCCGCCAGCTGAAGAAAAATATCTAAAACTAACTGAGCGGTTAATTAGTGAGTTTGAAGATTCTGAACGTCAGAAAATTAAGAAACTCCTCACTGAATTGCAGTTGGGTGATGAGAAGCCAAGTCATCTCCTACGAAAAATGAAAGAACTTTCTGGAAAACAGCTCATGACGATTTTTTACAAAATTTATGGTTGCAACGGATGCCAGACCATATCCAAACAGTTTTATCAGCCTCTTCCGAAAAATTGGATCAACTAGCTATCATAGCTGACAAAGTCGCTGAAGTTGTCCAGCCTAGTGCAATTTGTGCCACTTCGAGTAGCAGTATGTCCCACAACACAACTGGAATCACAGTTGAATTTCTCGCCAAACAAATTGAAGAGCTTACACGACAAGTCTCTGAACTGTCTCGCGAACGTACAAGGTTCCGGAATGCTTCAAGATCAAGGGTCCCGTTCAAGGAAGGATAACGGATCTTCTAATATGTGTTTTTTACCACAATCGCTTTGGTGATAAGGCGCGGAAATGTGCTCAGCCTTGCTACTATCAACAACAAAAAAACGCTTCACCCCCGTCATAGCTGGGATGACGGAGGCATCTAAAAAACCCAGTCGGTTGTTTCTCCATGACAGAAAGACAGGACAAAATTTCTAATTGATTCGGGTAGCGAAATTTCGGTTTTGCCACCGTCTTTCAAAGATAAAAAAAAGGAGCTCTTGTGAAACATTCTCCCTGTTCACTGCAAATAACACTAAAATTCCTGCTTACGGATTTGTGCACAGACAACTCGATTTAGGTCTCCGGAAACTTTTCCCCTGGACATTTGTGATAGCTGATGTAACTTAGGCCTGCATAGGCCTCTCAAGACTGGAATTAAATGCCATGCCACCGAGAAATGGACGGAAGTGCTTCCTTTGACTCTTCTTGGCTTTCGGGCCGCTTTGAAAGAAGACCTGGGTTGCACACCAGCTGACTTAGTCTTTGGAACGACAATTCGGCCTTCCTGGAGAGTTTCTAAATCCTACCCAACAATCAGTTGATCCTGTAGAGTTTGTAAGCAAATTACGAGGGCATATGCAAAACTTATGTCCCATACCACCTAAACGTTATGGCCACAGCAAAACTTTTTGTACATCCTAATTTAGCAACTACTACTCATGTTTTCCTTCGTCAGGACATGGTGAGACGTCCACTCCAACCTCCTTACGATGGACCCTTTTTAGTGGTTCGCAGAACAGAGAAGGTATTTCATATGAATGTAAAAGGCAAAACGGTACCTGTATCAATTGATAGGTTAAAACCTGCGTACATTTTAGATAGCCCCCCCCCCCATAAACAAAATGTTCCACCACTAGCATCACCTCCAGTTTTGCAAGATAATCCAAAGCAACATCAGCTACATAAACCAATTACCTCACCGAGTGGTTCTTCATTGAAACCTACAACTCCTTCATCAGAGGATGAAGCAACTGTTCAACCAAGGATTACACGTTCTGGACGTCATGTGCATTTTCCCGCAAGATATCGTTGACACTGGGAGGGGAGTATGCGGCAACAAATATTGACAACTTAACTTTTTGCTATTGAAGTGAAGTGAAGCGCTACATGTTGTCATTGCGTCATGTTACTCGCGCCTCGCACTCGTACGAATCACGTGTAGATAATCCTTGGAATTTCTTTACCATTTTCTTTTCCCTTCTTGTATTGTCCAAAAATGTTTGAATAAATGAGTCACTTTTGTGTAACTTCGTTTTTCTTCATGAACATAACACGCCAACCTGCCGTATATATATATATATATATATATATATATATATATATTATATATATATATATATATATATATATATATATATAATATATATATATATATATATATATATATATATATATATATATATATATATATATATATATATATATATATATATATATTCACACAAACAGTCAAAATACAAATGAAAAAAGCGAGAACATCAAAATGGAAAATGAAAAAGGTGAACCCAGGACCAACACTTTATCAAGGGGGGGGATTGGTCCTAAAGTTCACAAGGTCCTTTCTGTCTAGCAAGACGGAAGGTCCCAATAGCTTTGCTAACCTCCCCCGAGAGCCTTAGAAGAGAAAGGAATCAGAGAACATACCTTAAGATAAAAGAGCACAAGAAAGTTCCGGAGTGCATCCAAACGGAATGAGCACATTGAAATTAAAATTGACCTGCACGTGCCAGGCAAAGATGCAGTTAGGACACGGCAGTAGCGGGACATGGAATTGAAAACCGTGGAGTTGAAAAAACCTGGAGTAGAAATTGGATCGGAAGTTACATCAGAAATATTCAGGATAGCTCCTGGCAGACCTTCATTGCTTAGGTGGCCTTACTGCAATAATACAATTGCGCTATACTTCACTCTGCTAGGCAATTCCCTACTTTTCTAATGTAGCTTAAATAAAAAAGATTGAGGGACTTTATTACAGTCTAAAGTGCTGTTCATTAAATTAAGATTTTTAGAAACAAAATCATTTCTGTTGCATATAGTTTTAATTCTGTTAATTTCATTAATCAAGGTATTACGAAAAACTTTAATATAAATATTTGAATCCCATGAAATCAAACGATTAACATGGAATTGAAAGGACATTCGTTTATTAAAAAAAATTTTTGAAAAAAAATAGAACCGACTTCAAAATTGCTCTAAAAAGTGAAAAATAATTTTATTCTTTAAACACCATCGATAATGCTTTTAAACATAATTTTTGAAGTTGGCGCAAAAACAAAACGTAAAATCCAGGGTAACCATGCTTCGTTCATACTTTTTTTTCAGAAAAGCATCCAAAGTTACGAACGAAACATTTATATCGTTATTCAAATTTGCTGTCATCAATGCATAATGTATGTGATAGTGAAGAAACTGGGCCTGGTTAAATTTATAGTTGTATTTGAGTTATGGCTGTGAATGATTTTATCCATCGTTTTTGCACCAACTTCAAAAATTATGTTTAAAAGCATTATCGATGGTGTTTAAAGAATAAAATTATTTTTCACTTTTTAGAGCAATTTTGAAGTCGGTTCTATTTTTTTTCAAAATTTTTTTATTTCATTCTTTTTAGTGTAAATGTAGGTATTTCAGAAATAGTAAGAAGTTACCATCACGAAACTTCACATTTTTTTCTTAAAAATGTTCCATACTAAAAAAAAAAACTCTTGACACGCGTTAAACTTTAAGCGGTTAGCACTAAAAACTTATCTTTGTTAATCTCTGGAAATCATGCGTAGTTAATTTAATTATAACCATTTAAGTATTGCTGTTTTCCTAACTAATTTACGTTCCACAGCATCTAAGTTGCTCATGATGCAATCCTGTATTTTCTTACTTAGCCCCGATCATCTGTTATCGGCATAGACGATAACGATAAAAATACTACAGAGTAGTTGAGGCGAACCTAATGGTAGCATTGTGAAGGCTAAGCAGATCCTAATTACTGCATCACCTCGCTTCCAGGTTAGGTTTACCCCTACTATGGAGCAAAAGCACTGAAGAAAGGAAGATTTTGATAATTCACATAGGGTTACTATAAATCAGCAGGGTTACTAAAATAAAATTATTTACGCCAAAAATGAGGCGACAGCGCCAGATTCCTCATTATCGAAGTATCCCTTGAAGAAATTTAATGCTTGCTTCAGAGAAGCCTTCATTCAAAATTATCATTACAATTACTATTAATATTACTGTTATATAGCACCAAACTTTTATAACAATGAGTTTCATATTGTCGCGTAGATGAAGATAGCGAAGACAATGTGAAAGCCAAATGAAGCGAATACTCGTCAGTCTCAACTCGAGATCTTTATTCAGAACCACGAATGAACGTTACATCTCCTTATGTACAACTTGAGAAAGTGCTGGAACTTTCCCGACTTGGAAAGATACAGAAATTAATAGAACATTCGAGAAAATACGGGAAACAGTAGAAACGAAAATTTAGTAAAATTCACTTTGTCCTAGTCGGGATTTGAACCCGGGTCGCTCCTGTGGGAGGCGAGAATTCTACCACTGAGCCACCGTTTTCCACGGATGAATAGTGCGAACTTCGCTACAATATCATTTTAATCATTTAATAGGGAAATTGCATGAAATTTGTTGTTTTTTGCCCATAACTTTTTTTCTAAAGAACAAATATGGTCAAACAAAGTAATGGGACCTAAGTTGAGCCATCCCCTATCCATTAAAAAAAGAATCATCAAAATCGGATCACTAGGTGAGACGCTATGAGGGGACAAACAAAAAAAAAAAAACATACATACGGTATGAACTGATAACCGTCTCCTTTTTGAAGTCGGTTAAAAATATCAATATGCACAGAATTATCCGAAAGAGAAATGTTAAGATCCAGGAAATCAGATTGATTGATATTATTATTGGTGTGGATAAGTTCTAATTCGGGAGGATAAATACTTTTGGAATCATTAAAAAAGTTGTGATAATTGAAAATAATGAAGTCATCGACTTCATTATTTGTTATCAGGAACAAATTTTCAGGAACAGTTTGTTTGTTATCAGGAACTTTCTTGTGCTCTTTTATCTTAAGGTATGTTCTCTGATTCCTTTCTCTTCTAAGGCTCTCGGGGAGGTTAGCAAGCTATTGGGACCTTCCCTCTTGCTAGACAGAAAGGGCCTTGTGAACTTTAGGATCAATCCCCCCCTTGATAAAGTGTTGGTCCTGGGTTCCCCTTTTTCATTTTCCATTTTGATGTTCTCGCTTTTTTCATTTGCTTTTTTTTATTTGTATTTTGACTGTTTGTGTGAATATGTTTGTACTGTTTTGTTTCAAGCAGCTTTGCGCTGGCATTACGGTACACTTATGTATTTATTCTTTCAGTTTTTTTAATGTGTTGATTTTTCAATTTCTTTGCATTTCTATTTTAAATTTGTCTTAAATTGTATCATTGTATCTCTTGTTTTATATATAAATATATATATATATATATATATATATATATATATATATATATATATATATATATATATATATATATATATATATATATATATATATATATATATATATATATATATTAGATAAAATCATTTGAATTTGGACGCGTTGAATAAAAATTGTGTTGTTCGCAATCACGAATATCAACAGACCTTACTCGTTGGATTTCTTGTTTCTACAAATGGAATGGAATGGAAATGGCCAAGAAATTTACACCCGTCATATTAAGACTGGTGATTTTCTAGAATAGGTAATATGAGGCATATCCATAAAAAAAAAAGAAATGGTGATAAGGATGCGGTAATATAGATAAAGATTCTATGGCCGATATTCACCTGAACACTTATCATAAAGATTATTTACAGCGAAAAACGTTATGCATTTTAATTTGACTTTTAGATGAAGTTTTTGTTGCTTACGTTCATATGCACGGGTGTTTTTAATGAAAAAAGAGGAATTTTATACCCCCCCCCCCAAAAAAAAAAAAAATTGAATGTAAAATCTGCTTGAGTGAAAACCTGAAAAAAATATGAATAAAATCAAATGACAGCCGTTTTGTAACTACGACAATAAAAATTTCGCTTTCTAAATAAATATTAAAAACAACCATTGTCACGGCTATCTGAAAAACTAGGGCAACATCAACTTTGGTCAAGTGTGGATAATAAGCAAATCGTAATGCTTAAAAAAAAAAAAAAAAAAAAAAAAAAAAAATCTGTAAAGGATGAATACCGCAAAGTTCTTAAATGAAATGACCGAAATAACGCGTGATGATTATAATAACTTTTGGAGCAATCCCAAACCACAGTAGAACCTTTGTTACCCGGAAAATCTCTAGACTAGATTATCCGGATAAAATTCGTAGCCTTTAAAAAATGTATGTCCACGTACAGTGGCTCCCAAAAGTGTTCGTGCACCTACGACTTTCAACAAAATAGGCCCCTATCCATTGGTTAGAATTAATATTTCGAAATAGGTAATTAATTATAAGATCTATGATCAATTTTCAACAAAACTATATGAAAAGTTTTTAAAATATATTAAAACTTAATTTTTTAAAAATCAAAAACCAAAAATTTCCGGAAAATTTATCTCACAAAAGTCTTTATACACTTTAAAAAATGTCTATATATTATTGAATAATTTAACTTTTTATTAAGTTATTATTTAGTAGAATATCATGCAGTATCAACAACACCTTTTAAGCGTCTGAGAATAAATTTCATTCTTTTTTCTTTCTTTTTTTTGCGTAATTTCTGAATAAGTGACCACACTTCCAGTCTTACTGTTTCTAGCTCTATTTTCGTTTTAAAGCCCTATTTTTGTAATCTAGCCTCCATATATCTCTGAATATGTTACATAAAGTTCAAATCCGGAGATTGAGGGAGTATTTTCTAAAGTTTAGGACAATTTTCGAGGCACTAGACGCAAACGTTGAAAACCGTGTGCTTCTTATCGTTATCTTGATAAAAAACAAAGTTGTTTCCAATAACCAAATTTCTAGCTAAGAGTTTAAAATTGGTTTATAAAATATTTAAACGAACAGCATGATTCATTATTCCTTTTAAAAATTCCAAACTACCAAGTCCTGATGCTGATATGCACCCTCACACTAGAACACCTCCACCGTCCTTATTAACTGATCCAACTAAGTTCTTAAGATTGAGCTCCTAATTTTTTTCTTCTACTTACAATTATGCAACAATTTAATCAAAAATGTTAAATTCATTTTTATCTGTAAGACATTAAGTAAGACGAAATTCCAAAACGTTTTGAGCGTATTTATCATTGATTTTGCGACGAAAAGTGTAAGCTTTCTGTTTTTCGCACGACCGAGAAAATTTCTGCGGGAAGAGGTTCCATTTAATCCAGCTAATCAGAGAACTTGAAGAACAATTTTAGGTAAAAATTGAATGTAAAATTTTCCATTTAACTCTGAAGAAACTTTTACAGCACTCAAATGTGTATTTTTCATAATTTTTTTAACCTTAAATCTCCGATCACTCTTTGTCAACTTTACCGGTTAACCTTTTCTTATCTTGTTTTCGGTCCGAATCTTTTCTTAAAAGCATTTTATCAACCACTTTACCATAGAATAAAATAAATTAACTAATTTAGAGACATTTCAAACCAATTTTACGCTACTGTGAGGAAAAAAATTCAACTTACAAATGGTGTTTGTTGCTTTTTACGAATACCAGCCATTTTAAAGTAATAAGCACAACTAGTCGACCCGTGCGAAACTCCGCACTGTACTTCGAATCGTTTCATAAGGCATTTCGCTCTTTAAAAATTTCAAAGAAAGAATAATATGAAGAAAAACCGAAGTAAACGGAAAAAAGTAAGCGCACAAGAGAAGGCATGTAATTTGAAGACATCAGTAACAAAACCTCGTTAAATACAACGTTGTGATAATTTTATCATCGCTCCCCTTTTGGTTGTACGTATTTTCAATGCAAATATAAATATCATTAAAAGTGTGGCTGAGTGACACGTGAAAAATCAGTAATTTTGCATGTGAAAAAACAGGTGCAAATACAGTCCTGCCCATGTGAGCATCTGACGGAAAAAAAGAAACATTAAAGAGATATTTAGTGGCACGGATTCGAACTGGCGCCATTCTGATTAACAGTACGACGCTCCAACAAACCTAACAACTGTGCCTTCCTTTTCGAATGCTATTCATTGAAGGAATGCGTAATAAAACACAGTAAAAAAGTTTTTCGCCAAAAAGAAATATAATAAGATCATGCGTCTATGTTTTGTCATTAGCCAGCATGATACGATTTAAAATTATTCGTAAAACATGGAATTTGATTAAAGAATGAGGAAGATCTCACGTAGCGATTGAAACAAACATAGAGAAGTAATAAATTCGGTTGGAAAAATAAGTGTTTTTATTTTTGAATATTCAACAATTTCCCATAGCAGGCTTCTTTAACCTGTACGGCTTAAATGCCCGCACTTGTTTTTCTTTTAATCGAACACTTAAAATTCAAAACCAAAACCAATTGAACTGAGTCCGTTTTTTAAGTGTAATTTTTCGAACGTAGACAAAATGTTTTTTTTTTTTTCAGCCGAAAACAAAGGAGCAGAAAATGATTTCTTACTAATGAAGTTGATAATAATTTCAATGTTTTATATTGTATTCGAATAAATAATTAAAGATTTACTGGTTGAAACTCGTAGTTTTAATTCGGCGTAGTATTTTTTCATTTGCACAAAAGTTCAAACACTGCTATTAGAAAAATCTACATTTCAGCATACAATGAAAATGTTTTTCTGCACAAAAAGGATTCCCTTGAGGTTATATCTAATACTTTTTTTTATGCTTACATTATGCTCAGTGATCTGGACGGAGTCAAAGCTTAAAAAAAGGGAAGAACACCCTTCGATTAGCAGTCAACTTATCTGAATGATAACTGCAGCCTGCATAAAGGAGTCGAAACACCAAATAGCATTCCCACTGCATTTATTTTATTACGTGTGTTATCTGTTGTATGTTATGAGTACATGAAATGCGTAATATTACTGTAAATTTGCTATTATTTCGGACAGCCCGAACTGGCCCGAAGTTCAGACAGTTTATAGCCGAACGCTCTACCGGAAAAAAAAAAAAAAACACAGGTAATTTTAAGTTTTTTTTTTTTTTGCCGAGAAGTGTTTTTATTTAAAATTTTTTTTACAATTTGTGTTATCGCAGGCTGTTTGAACCGTTACGACTTAGATGGCAGCACGTGTTCATCATTTAACAGCACGGTTAAAATACAAAATAATTTGAACTAAGTTCTTTTTTAAGCGTAGCTTTTAAAATGTAGTAAAAATTTGATACGCTATTTGTTTTTTTGCAAAAAGAAGAAAAATATATACATTACCTTTTAAATTTAGGCAGTATTTTTTTTATTTGTACAAAGAGTCAAAAACTCATAAGAAGAATCTATATTTCAACATCCGATTTATTATATTTTTCTGAACAAAAAACAATTCCAAAGTAGTCTGAAATCTTAAACCTGATACTTATATTTTCGCTTACATTATGCTTTAATTTTCTTCCCGGAACCAAAGCTTAAAAAAAAAACCTTACAATTGAGTTTCAATTTAATTCCGTGTTGCATCAAGTTTTCATAACAGCTAGGAGCGTTTCTACCTCATGTATTCCCTCATATTTGTTATTCATTGTTCATGTAATGCGCGATAGTTTCGTAATTTTTTGATGCAGATTGTCCGGACGTGGGTCCGAACACGCATTCTCCTGGTTACCAGTCGCACGCTCTGCCAATCAAGCTATTCAGTCTGTCGGTTGTAGTGCAAGTTAAAGTTATAAATTTAACCGAAAACCTCATTCTGGTTCTTTACAACAGGTTTTTTTAACAGAAAAAACAATTTTTAGACCGTGGATCTATTTTTCGTCAGTAGCCTACACGATAAGCTTTAAAATAAGGTGTAAATCAAAGAAATCGATCAAGAATTGATGAAAATCTCGCGTAGAAACGAAAAACAGGCTACAGAAATAATATATAAGGATATTAAGGAATAAATAAACAAAAAATTAAAGCGTAATGACTTTTAAAGGTAATCACAATGCAAAAATATTTAAAAAACGGCATATGATAATTTTAATCATGAATTTATTCCAAAATATTTAGTGTACGATGACTTTTGTGGCGTGTAATTTCTATGTCTCTTCATTTTTTTTACCCATTTCAAAAAGATCCGTCAATATTTTGAGAAAACTACTGGATTGTATTTATAATGACATAAGAATGATCTGCAAAAATATTGGACTTCATATTCGAATTCAGTTTTGCGTTATTTTGGTTTTACTAAAAAATTTCAAAGTGTACGAATATTTTTGGGAGCCACTGTAGATGATTTTAAATTATGATAGTAAGAACAGCTATAAGTACGCCGAAGAATCACTATTTGCTATAATTAAATCTACAACTCCTGCAAAGATTGTACAAAAAATTATGGTAATCTAACAAACACCACTGCAGATGAACTGTAATGATAAAGCATTTGGATGATCGTGCTTTATTCAAATAACACACATGTGCTTGAACCAGAGAACAGAGTACGAAATCTTTGTTATGAAATTAGGTACAGGGCCTGATTTAAGTGTAAGCCCGAGAGGCACAGGCTTTGGGTCCCCAAAAAATTTCAAAAAAGTTTTTTTATAATGAAGGTTTTTATTTCTTTCGCATTATAAATGTTTTCTAGACATTTTTTGTTCTAGTGTAAGTTTGAAAATTAAATTGTTATTGCTGGCTCTGTTTCAACAAGGTTTATGAGTTCAGCGGAAAACTAACTTTCTCCGATGTAGTGAGAAAACTATCTGGAATGACATCTAGCATAGAATGAGACCTCTCAGTGGCACTCCATGTCAGTAGGCACAATGTTATCCTATCATAACATGTTCATGATCGCACCGATGTGTCCCATAATTCCGGTTTCAATTTCATCTCCTTTTTATCATAAACATCTCTCTCTAGGGTCCGTTGGAGTAATTTTGGTAGGCGGGGTAATTTGGGTATGAGTTATATTTTATTGAATAAAATGAAAACTATTGGTTTGATACACCTACAAAAATTCAGTTATAAACATCATCCTTACCTATGAATATATGCTGAAAAAATGTTGCCTACACTCTTTTTGAAATTGATAAAAAAATAAATTAAACTTTTTGGGATGTCGATGCAATGCAAACCAACTACTTCCAAATAGTGCTTCGCTTAAATGTTCTGTAACAAGAAACTACTTCCCATCCGTTAACGGTTTGTCATATTGTGCTATTTTCAGTCTAAAATCCATCTTAATACTAAAAAAAATTAGTATTCATACTATCCCATTATTTCTATTGTACAGTAGAACCTGTAAAGTTGACCACCTTTGTAAGTTGACCACCTGTCTATGTTGACCGCTTTTGTCAGGAACGGAATTAGTCCTATCTTGTATAATGAAGGAAAACCTCTGTAACTTGACCACCTTTCTATCTTGACCACCTGTCTATCTTGACCGCTAATGCACCCCAAATTTGGTTTGGAGTATTGTAAAAAACCCTTTGTAAGTTGACCACTTGGTTTATTTTTTAAAACTTAATTTAGCAAATTATTTTATTTTATTATTATTATTTTTTATAGCTTTCCAAGAATATTTTTGCTGCCAAACCAGCATTTTATCAACTAAATAAAACAGCAGCATAACTAAACCTCTTTGTAAGTTTAACCATTTTGGAAAACTACTAAGAACCAAATTCCCCAAACTTGCTTTTATT
This sequence comes from Uloborus diversus, assembly GCF_026930045.1. Lineage (NCBI taxonomy): Eukaryota > Metazoa > Arthropoda > Arachnida > Araneae > Uloboridae > Uloborus > Uloborus diversus. The sequence goes on from NC_072738.1 coordinate 79,384,376, forward strand.
TTGTTGTTCTATTTGAGATTACCTTTTGTACTCTCTGTTCAATGAAAACATGTAGAAAAGTACAAAGTATTTTTTTCCAGTTGCAATATTTTGAGGCAGCACTGGAATTGTGCTAGAGTAAAAGTTACTTGCATTGCAGTATTTCTGGTGCAAGGGATTAAGAAATAGGACATTTTCATTTTCAACTGCCTTTTAGAACTATGAGAGTTCAGCTTGTTGCTCTTTGGGTTATAGTTTTATATAAAATGGCTTCAAAAAGAAAGTTAGTTGAACTTGGGATTGATAAAAAGTATGAAATATTAAAATTAATTGAAAAAAGAGAAATCCAGAGAAAATTAGCTGACTCATATGGAATTTCATAAACTGGTGTGTAATAAGTGCGCCAAACATTAATAAGGAGTTATTTTGTTGAAAAGTAGATCATCAGGGTTATAAATGTATTAAATGTATAGGAGAAAAAAAAATAAGCGAAAAATATGTTATTTTTGATTAGCTATGAATTTTTAGAAACTATTAATATCAAACAACTTTTTATAAACAATGTTTTTTTTTTTTTTGATCAATTTACTGAAATTTTAAATTTGCATGACACATTATACATCATTCTGAGAAAATAACCTCTAAAAATAATTTGAATAACATTTTAAATTATTGTTTCAAAGTATTGTTAAACAATGAAAATGAGTTGAACGGAAAGAGTAAGTGTCAATTAGTCAAAAAACAAATACATGGTGCAAGAAATGACAAAAAAAAAAAAAAAAAATCATTACCCCCTTTATAAATTGACCACCTGTCTAAGTTGACCACCAAAGTACTGCACCGCAAGCGGTCAACTTACACAGGTTTCACTGTACCTACATTCAACCCTAAGTTTGAAAACACTGAGTAAGATTGTTGTTAAAACCATGCTTTGCTCTTTAACCATCACTATACCCAAATTCCCCCATCCACGGGGTAATTTGGGTTTAGTGAAACTTATGTTTACCATTTATATGCAAATGGGTCTATTAACATGTAATTTGTAGAAAACTATTCTGGAAAGTCATAATGATAAGCTGAAACAAGGAAAAGAAAAAAAATATGTATATATAAATTTATTACAGGACTTGAAAGTTCAAAGTAGGCCATTTTTATACCCAAATTACCCCCGACAGACCCTATGTAAATTTCTTTACTCTATGACTTACTACTACTATCTACTAAACATTGCTTTTTTTTTTCACAACTAGAGTTCAAGGCTTGAAAGCATTTCCATACTTACAATTTACAACGACGACAGGTACAACCATTTCAGATAGTATTTGCTCAGTCATAAAGTAGTAAACTTGACGTATTTATTACTGCTTCATTGCACTTTAGCATCGGGTTGCCCAAAAAAAAAGGCGGAAACTCGTTTTTTCGCTTTTTTGTTTCTGTCCATCTGTGCCACCTCGCATGTAGTACAGATGGAAATTATCAACTTGAAAAATATTGCTCTTGCTGTGTCACACCACAAGTCATTGGGCATACAGGTAGCTGAAGATATAGAAGCGAAAATAAATAAATGAATAATGCTAATAATAATTTTGTCCGTGAAACTCGTTGCACCAGAATAGCGCTTTCTCAAACAGGGACGAAAATTATGTGAGGTGCAAGGAAAGAAAGTGATGCTATAACTCAACTCCACAAGGAGTTGCACAATTTCATCTATTCAAGTGGTGACATGTAATGATTGAAAATAACTTACCTAAATTAGAAGTGCTCAACCCACAGCCTGCGGTCCATCCACATCCAGCCCACCAAGCTGATCCGCGTGGCCCGTTTTTCTGTTCAATCTTACAAATCGAAAAGCACGATAAATGACAGTGTCACAAATTTGGATCATAGTCAGAAATAGATTTTTATTTTCTACTAGAGGACCCGACAGACGTTGTTCTGTTTAAACTTTGTAAATTCAAAAGTTAAAAAATTTCAATAAACCAGCAAGTAATTGAATCGTTTTGTTGAAAAAAATAAGTAAAAAGAAAATGTTTTAAGCTGTGCTTGGTGTCAGAATGCGTATATTTATTACAACTTGATTTTTCTAATGCCCATTGAGTAGTTGCTTTATTAACTATTTTTCTACCGTACTTGATGGTTTGTTGCTGCAGCCATACTCAAAGGATAAAAAGCGTCCTCAGATATTAAGTGTAAAAAACTAACTACCCATCTGAACAAACGGGAAATCTCGCTGCAAGATCCCCCATATGAAAAAGAATAAAACGAAAGGATATCGTTTTAAAAAATGATAAAGGTAAAAACAGTTCTCTGAATAAGCAAAAATCACTCTCAACCCCCCTCAACCGATGTAAAATAAACAGTCTTCAACTAAAATGACTAAAAACTCTTTAAAAACGAAAAGCTGATCATTTGGTTAGGAAAACCTAAAGCACCGATCCGGTCATATGGTTCAACTACGACGACAGAACACACGTTTTGCGTGAACCTTCCGGTACTTTACTTTAAAATCTATTAGGGGATCGTTGCTTTCAAGAAATGAAAGCTTCACTCTCTCTACGTTTTATCTACTCTCAATTGACGTATCACAGTAGGAAATTTCATTACAAAAAGCAGAGCTGGCTTTCTTATTGTCCTTTGGCAACGGGTTAAACATTAATTTCAGTTCTCGCTCAACAATAGGTTAAAATAAATATTAATCATTTGGGAGATATAACCATCCAATGTTTTAATTAATTAATTAATTAACAAAAATGTTTTCGATTCGATCCATCGCGCTTCGAAACCATGCTTGCCACAACTTAATTACACACAAAAAATTTGATCAAAATCGGTCCAGTCGTTTAAAAGCCTTATGGTGACAAACGTCCGCACAGAAGATTTTTATATATATTAAGACAAGAAGCATAGTAATTGATTACAACAATTATTGGTTTTATATTTTCTTATCTTTTCCATATTTTCCCGTGTTATTTAGAAAGAAATTAAGTATTTTGAAATTTTATGTGTGTTCTGGCCCGCGAGAATCATTTTAATATAAAGTTCGGGTAGAAAAAGGTCATGCACTACTACCCTAAATAATAGCAAAAGTATACAAACAGTTGAAAAATCATTTGTGGGACTGTGAAACTGTCAATGTATTCTACTTATAAGAGAAAACTCTTTGTGCTACATAAGAACATTTCTTCAACCTCAAAAAAAAAAAAAAAAAAAAAAAAAAAAAAAAATATATATATATATATATATATATATATATATATATATATATATATATATATATATATATATATATATATATATATATATATATATATATATATATATATATATATATATATATATATATATTACATTAATGTGAATTTTTGGCATCTTGAATTCAAATTATGTTTTTCGCAATCACGAGCGTGTGTGTGTGTATGAATGCGTGTGTGTGTTTGTGTAGGCGCATGTGTGTGGGTGCAAGTGTATGTGTGTATGTATGCATGTGTTTGCGTGTTGTGTATGCAGTGCTGTGTGTGTAGGCGTTCATGTGTGTGTGTATGTAGACATATGTGTTTGTGTCTGTGTGCAGGCTTGAGTGTGTGTATGTGTGCGTGTGTGTGCGCAGGTGTGCGTGTGTGTGCGCAGGTATGAGTGTGTGTATGTGTGTGTAATCGTGTGTGTGTAGGCGTGTGTGTGTAGGATATGGACGCAACCTGGAGACGGTTTTCGCAAGAGGAGCAACATTGTGAGGTCGCCGATCGAAGCGGCGGTGGTGCTGGCGGAAAAATAAAATGATAGGAATTCAAAACTGTCAAGTGAGAATAATAAGCAATCGTGATTGCTCAAAAAACTAGCATGTTGTCGCCATCACGAAACTTTCTTCTATATTTTTCTTTTTTTTCCTGATCCCTCCCCGTGCTTGACGAGGAAGCAATATTCCCAACAAAAATAAAATTACACATGCAAAAACTTGACGACCATCCCAATGTCTGAATTATTGCAAAAGCAAAGCCAAGAGCGAAAATTGAAAGTTATTTTAAAAGCCTTGCTTGAATTAATTACAAATATTTTATTTGCTAACAAACATAAGATGGCAACAGTTAAAAATTTTAAATCATTGAGATAATATTTCCGATCATTTCCATACAATTAAAATCACGAGAAATACGCAGACGACAATCTATTACAATTTATCTTTCTTATTGTTGTATTAATAAAACTATTTTTATTCGAAAAAAAACTAGTATGTTGTGGCCATCACGAAACTTTCTTCTATATTTTTCCTTTTTCTGATCCCTCCCCATGCTTGACGAGGAAGCAATATTCCTAACAGAAACAAAATTACACATGCAAAAACTTGACGACCATCCCAATGTCTGAATTATTGTAAAAACAAAACAAAGAGCGAAAATTGAAAGTTACTTTAAAAGCCTTACTTGAATTAATTACAAATATTTTATTTATTAACAAACATAAGATGGCAACAGTTAAAAATTTTAAATCATTGAGATAATATTTCCGATCATTTCCATACAATTAAAATCACGAGAAATACGCAGACGACAATCTATTACGATTTATCTTTCTTATTGTTGCATTAATAAAACTATTTTTATTCGCAAAAAAAAAAAAAAAAAAATCAACACCTCTTGGAGCGATTGGAGTCAAAATTGAACCAAAGCCTGTTTACGTATTAGTCCAGGATCTGAAGGGGGTTGAGCATACATGGAAAGGCTGACGCAATATTATTACTGATTATTGTTACAGGCACGATGGTGATTATGAAACCACATGTCGTCGCCCCCCTGGGTGGTCGACAACCCCGGGGGAGGGGGGAAAGCAGTGGGGGAGCCGTTTACTAAAACACTCATAACTCGCGAACTATTTGAGATAAAACACCGAAAAAAGTGCCAATCGACGCAACAAAACAAGGGCTTCATAAAAGCTAAATATGGTTATGGACCTATCTTTGTTGGTTTTCGAGTAAAATTCCATTTCTCGCAAACAAGCAAATTTTTGAATAAAATGCGCAAAACAAACTTTTCTTCACCAAAATGAAGTTCAAATCAAAATTGTTTGATTTTTTTTTCAAATAAAGTCCTAAATATCATTAATCAGTTTGTTAAAACTATTTAAGTACTTTTAACGCGTTGAAAAACGAAATGACAGTAGCAAGCTCGAACACTATCCGTAGTAGAGTTCAAGATCTGAAGGGGGTTTTGAGCATGCATGGAAGATCTGACGCAAAATTATTTTTGATTATTGTTACAGGCACTATAGTGATTGTAAAAACACATGTCGTCCGCCCTCCCCTCGGCGGTCGACATCCCCGGGGGAGGGGGAAAGCAGCAGGGGGACGCCGTTTACTAAAACACTCATAACTCGCGAACCGTAGGAGGTAAAGCACTAAAAATGCGGCAACAGTTGCAACAGAACAAGGGCTTGAAAAACCTAAACATGTTTATATAGTTCTATCTTTGTTGGTTTATAAGTAAAATTCCTTTTTTAGCAGCTATGAAAAAATCTTGGAATAAAATACAAAAAGCTTTTTTTCCAAAGATAAGTTTTTTTTTTAAATTATTTAACCGTTTAGGGAATCAAGAAAATCTGAAACTTCATCATTCAGTTTGTTTAAAACTACTTAATTATTACCAACGTGAGCGTTAAAAAGCGAAATAGAAAATGCAAGCATGCCTAAGTTAGCGCATTGAATAAAACGGCAGTATGCTAAGGAGAAAAAAATAGCCTTATTATCCTTATGACGAACTATTCATTCTTCAGTTTACAAACTTATCCTAATTGCAAAGTATTCAATTATGGCTTTAATTTTGTTACATACTGCTTTAAATTTGAGAGGAACTAGGGAACCAGGCCCACAGTAGTTTCAGTTCAAATGTAATTTTTATTTATTTCTATTAATTTATATCTTCAATTTGCACAAAAGAATATTGCGGGTATTGTTTTGCGGATATTGTTTTTTTATAATTTACCCAACAAAGAACAATGATACAAGAAATAATATGTTCTAAATAAATATAAAAAATGAGAAGCATCTTTGAGCTTTTATGGAAACGAATATAAATATAAAATTATAATACAGAGTTCTAAAAAAACTAATTAAATAAAATTAGTAAAATAATGTGTATTAAAAAATAATTGCAGAATATCAATATGCATACATAAAGCATTAATATATCAGAAATTCTGAAAGCTAGATCATACTCCTTTTTGTTGACTTGTAATTGTTCTGTTGAATCGTTCTCTTCCGAGTATTTTGTTGTTCATGGGTTTTTGCTTTAGCCTTAATAGCACAGTATTTACAGCAAGATGAATTATTAATAAAATATATTTACAAGATTATTTACAGTTCTTGCCTGCTCAGGGTGGAATTAAACTCTCTGGTAACACTGGCTGCATCATAAGGAGTGGGACTTTATTGTTTTATTTTCATTCAAGTGAAACCCAAACTTGGTTACATCTAAAGGCACTGCTAAGGTAAAGGGGATTTGATTAAATAGTACAGTTGAGCAATACTTCTTAGCACATGTTGGAAAGAATTGCAGGAGCATGGTAGAGAGCTGATATCATATTTATTTCTGATGGAAATGACAAGAAATTATTGTGTGTAGTGGTTGCATTCGCAAAGATATACCTATTTTCTTGACAATTTTTTTACATTACAGCTTCTACCAGTTGAAATTCTGAAGCTCTCAGATATTGTTTTAATGATAACTCTAGCGTACAAAAAACAGTTTCCGACTTTTTTGGTAAAGAGAAAGCGTACTTTTTTGTTCCTATTTTACTTGTTGAATAGCAGTTGGAAAATGCATTAAAAGCTTGTTAAATTTTAGATGTTTTTCTCCGTAAGTGCTCCTGAAGATAGATGCCATCCTAAAGCTCTTTTCCTATCCACAACACTAGCACATGAAATAGCAACCTCTGTCCTTTAACAAAGATTGCCAATAAGAATTCATTAGTTTCTGATCTATAAACTATTAGTTACTTTTTCCCCTATTCTGCACTGAATCATATGCAGGAAGATAGATTCTGTTGCGCGCTTCGTCCTGGTTGGACTCGGGCATTTCAAAGAAATTTCTTACTTGGCTCTCAGATTTTAAATAATATTCATTTTCGTTTTCAGAGTTACCAGACACCAGAAGCTGATTGGATGCAGGAACGGATATGTTACATATTACATACTCTGAAATGTACTTTTAAAGGTTCTTTTTATTTTCAGGAATGGCTATGACACGAAACCACTGGTTTGGTACCTAGTGATTTTTTTTTATAAGCGAAGGGGACTTTCATGAACTTCTGGTTTTCAAGTTATGAAAACGACAGTGAGATGTACCGATCGTGTTTAAGGTCCACTCGTGTAGTTCGACTATTGGAGAGAAAATTTTATTATTTTTATTTGGAGACCTGCAAAATCTTTGCTGCATTCGAAAGTAGTGTTTGGGACATTATGGACCAGAGTCATTCCATCGATAGCGTGAACTTTGTTCTTAAAATACTGTGCTTCTTCTAGAGTTTTGCTGCAAGAAGTATCATTTTCAATTACATTCACGAAATCGGACCTCTCCCTTTGCTTCAGTGAACCATTCTGATGAACCTAACCTAGCATTGGGCTTATTGTATTGGAATGATTTTTAGATGTACTAATATCATTTTTGAGCTAACATTTCCCAGGTTAAATGTTTTTTTGGTTTTCTTTTGCTGTTTTGCAGTTGCTATTGAAGACATTGCCATTGCAAGACTTCTCTGGATAAGAGACCATTCACATTTTCTTTAACGTTCCACTGAAACTTTGATGCTGCTTATGTGGCAATAGCCTCGCTCACTATGTTTCATAACTCAGGTGTAAAATCAGCAAAAGGGTTATCCTGATAGTTTATCCTTTCCGTAATTACTTCGTACTTGCAAACTTGCATGTTTTAATTTTTTAAAAAGTGCCATTGTGACCCATAATAAGCAGCTATAATGCGGCAAAGGTTAAATAATTAAGTAATTACTTAACTGGGACATTGTTTTGATAGTATTACGAAATAAAACCGCCAAAACAAGAGAGCCACAAAATTTTCTTTGGTTTATGTCGAGTCTTCAAGGTACATTCCGCAAACTTTTTGTTTTTTTTGTGAATTACCTCAAATGCTTTTTGAGCTTGCTTTTATTTCACTTTTCAACGCTTTGATAATAATTAAGTAATTTTAAACAAACTGGATAAAGATATTTCAGATTTTATTGGTTCTCTAAACAGTTAAATAATTTTGATAATTTGAAAAAAAAATGCGCATTTTATTCAAAATTTTTGCTTGTTTGTGAAGAATAGAATTTTACTCAGAAACTAACAAAGATATGATCACAGTCATATTTAGCTTTTATGAAGCCCTTGTTCTGTTGCGTCGATTGCCACTATTTTCAGTGTTTTATTTCAAATAGTTCGCGAGTTATGACTGTTTTAGCAAACGGCTCCCCCACTTCTTTCCCCCCTCCCCCGGGGTTGTCGACCACCCAGGGGTGGGGGCGGCAACATGTGGTTTCATAATCACTATAGTGCCTGGGACATTAATCAGAAATAATTTTGCGTCAGGTCTCCATGCATACTCAAAACCCCCCTTCAGATCCTGAACTATACTGCAAATCGTGTTCGAGCTTGCTACTGTCATTTTGTTTTTCAACGCGTTAACAGTACTTAAATAGTTTTAACAAACTGAATAATGATATTTAGGACTTTATTTGAAAAAAAAAATCAAACAATTTTGATTTGAACTTTATTTTGGTGAAGAAAAGTTTGTTTTGCGCATTTTATTCAAAAATTTGCTTGTTTGCGAGAAATGGAATTTTACTCGAAAACCAACAAAGATAGGTCCATAACCATATTTAGCTTTTATAAAGCCCTTGTTTTGTTGCGTCGATTGCCACTTTTTTCGGTGTTTTATCTCAAATAGTTCGCGAGTTATGAGTGTTTTAGTAAACGGCTCCCCCACTGCTTTCCCCCCTCCCCCGGGGTTGTCGACCACCCAGGGGGGCGACGACATGTGGTTTCATAATCACCATCGTGCCTGTAACAATAATCTGAAATAATATTGCGTCAGCCTTTCCATGCATGCTCAACCCCCTTCAGATCCCGGTCTATATGGATTCACATATATTCCAAATTTCAACCAGAACGTAGCATTACTTCTTGAGATAGGGCACTCACAATGGAAAAAAAGAACGGGCGATTGCGCTACCCCCTTTTTAGCTGTTGACACCAAAATAAAATCAGCTCTTATACCCACTAAGGGCTACTTGTCAAAAAAATTTTGTTTGATTCCGTTCGTTATTTCTTGAGATACAGCAGTCACAATTGACGACAAAAAACGTTCTATAGCTCAACACCCCTTTGAGTTATTGACACCAAAATTGAATCAGCACCTGCTCCTGTTAATGGCAACATATGGACCAAATTTTGTTTGATTCCGCCAGTTACTTCCTGAGGAATAGCAAGCACGCGTAACTCAAAAAACGTCCCATTGCTCCACCCCCCTTGGAGGAATTCGCGCCAAAAACTAATGGGCACAAGTTCACATAGGGGCACATATGTGTACCAAATTTCGTTCGATTTCATGCGGTAGTTTTTGCTGTAGAGCGGCCACAAAAAACTGGTCACACACAGACGTGACACACATACATACACACACACATACATACACACACACATACATACACACACACATACATACATACACACACACACACAGACAGACAGACATTTTCCAAAAATAGTCGAAATGAACTCAGCACACCTCAAAACGTTCGAATCCGTCAAAATTCGAAATTCGAAAATTTGCACGAATCCAATACTTTCTTCTATATATTAGATATAGAAGAAAGTAAAAACCAACACCTTGGAGCGATTGGTGTCAAAATTGAATCAAAGCCTGTTTACATATGGATTCACATATATTCCAAATTTCAACCAGAACGTAGCATTACTTCTTGAGATAGGGCACTCACAATGGAAAAAAAGAACGGGCGATTGCGCTACCCCCTTTTTAGCTGTTGACACCAAAATAAAATCAGCTTTTATACCCACTAAGGGCTACTTGCCGATAATTTTTTTTTTTTTTTTCATTCCGTTCATTTTTTCTTGACATACAGCAGTCACAATTGACGACAAAAAACGTTCTGTAGCTCAACCCCCGTTTGAGTTATTGACACCAAAATTGAATCAGCACCTGCTCCTGTTAGGGGCAACATATGGACCAAATTTTGTTTGATTCCGCCATTTACTTCCTGAGGAATAGCAATCATGCGTAACTCAAAAAACGTCCCATTGCTCCACCCCCCTTGGAGGAATTCGCGCCAAAAACCAATGGGCACAAGTTCACATAGGGGCACATATGTGTACCAAATTTCGTTCGATTTCATGCGGTAGTTTTTGCTGTAGAGCGGCCACAAAAAACTGGTCACACACAGACGTGACACACACACAGACAGACAGACATTTTCCAAAAATAGTCGAAATGGACTCAGCACACCTCAAAACGTTCAAATCCGTCAAAATTCAAAATTCGAAAATTTGCACGAATCCAATACTTTCTTCTATATATTAGATATAGAAGAAAGTAAAAATACGTATATACACACGCAATATTTTCATACGAGAGAGGATTAGCAATGTGGCTCTGGAGGACTCCCCCACTCCTTCACCCTCCAGGAAAATCGAATCGTGTAGCTGCAGAACTTAGGAATCCATTTTTTTTTTTCAAATGCGTTTTTTTTTCTTTTGACTTTCTTCTATGATAGCAAGAACGTATATACTTATCTTATATATAACCTGCAAAACCTTCAGTTTCGCAACCGTTAGTCCTAGATGCATACTTCCAATTGCAAAAATGTTCAAAATCAGATGCAGAGTTAAGATATTGAAAGTTTGAAGTAAAAATAAAAATGAGTCAAATAATACAAATTTTAACTTTTTATACGTGTCCTAGGTCCCCTAACTAAAATATTTAGAGAAATAATCTCTACTGAAAACTATTACTGACACAAAAAGTTGACATTTGTGGAGACAAAAACTCAAGGAGATATTCCAGTTCAAAGTTTTAAGGGACCATACAGAAGATGAGATTGGAACTTATCGCCCTTTCAGAATAATGACAGGTCGTCAAAGTAAGAGAAACAAGGTATTGTTACAAAATTCTATAAATATTAATTATTTTTATGATTAACTTGTTGTAATCTGGCTAAATTTGGCGTTTGTTCCTGGCGTCTTTCACCAAAAATTATCTTAGCAATGTAACCTGTAAATAGTTTCATGTAATGAATATCTAACCCCCCTATATTCAAATGAAGTATATGCAGGGTCGCTGTTTGGGAGGGGGGTTATAGTACCGGGGCCCGGAGCTTTGAGGGGCCCGTACGGTCATAAAACCGTTTTTCCAAAAAAAAAAAAAAAAAAAAATGGTAATAATTTCTTCGAAAAAATTTTTGCTATTTCAGGAGAGATTTATTGAGTATCTGAATTTCTGAGAAAAAGCGGGATTTGATATTACTCAAGAATTGATGTATTCCCTTAAAATACACAGTATTCCATTAGAAGATTTAGAAGATTGCAGAGGACAAGTGTTTGGCAATGGGTCGAACATGAAGGGTGTTGTGAAAAGAGTCAGAAACGAATAAACGAAAATTCACTTGATCTATTTTTACCTTATGGGTCCCATTCATTGAATTTAATTGGACTAAATGCTGCAAAGCATTTTCTCTTATGGCATTACCAGAAACGCACTGGAGTTAATGTATGGATGCCTCAGTTGCCAAATCGATTAACTCCATTTAAAAAAAAAAAAAAAATCCTGCTTTAATAGTGCTTAATCAATGCTTAATGCAATATGAATTTATATTAAACTTTTTTGGTTCAGTACATTTCTGATCCTACGATGGCAGAGAATGTAACACGAGGGCCCATTCACTCCTATCCATAACTAACACTATCTTCTAGCAAGTGAAGCATCCATATCTCACTTATCTCAAACATGATAAATTTTACATTTTTTGTTGTATAAAGATACAGTTTTTGGAAACATATTTTTGTGCAAACATCAAATTAGTTTTTTAATTTACATTAAAATTTAAAAATTCAGTTATAAGCAACGAAAAAATACAACATCACATATGAATATAATTTTAAACAATTCATTTTTTGAAGTTAGTAAGTGTATGAGTGAGAGGAAATGAAGTGACGGTATGAAAATATGCAATGGCAGGGGTGGGGGGTTAAGGGGAAGGGCCCGGAATTGAAATTGGTACCGGACCCATTACTAGCAGCGGCGGCCCTGAGTATATGGTCCTTCTATTTCTGAAGGATAAGATTTGTGAATAAATAAAAAGAAAATGAAAAGAAAGTTCGGGAATCACGTGGAATTGTTTGAGAGCTCTCTTTCGAGAGTTATAAATAGCCGGGTGGCATTGGAAAGAGTGAGTCAGTCAGTTTGCTTTCTAACTGTAAAGTCACGTTTTTAACCGTTGCGCTTGGAAAGTGTGTATAAGCATTTGCGCTATGTTTTTGCGTATTTTGATGTAAATACGTGTGTTATCGTTGAGTTTACTGTGTTAGTTGATATTTGCCTAATTGTATGGTTAATTTAGCAGTTGCTAACGATTTTTCTCCTATGTTTTCTCAAGAACTGTATCGTCATTTAAAGAAAGATTGAAGTTGCACCGAACACGTAACAATTTGGCGCCCAACGTGTGGCATCTTCAGGACTTTTTTGAAATAATCAGTGGGAACTTGGACATTTCATCTTGAAGACTACCTCGAATTGGACATTTTATGGTGATTACTCGCGCAATGGAGAAACAGATGAACAAATTATTGGAAGCAATAAACTCTGCAAAAAATGATTTGAATGCAAATCAAGAACAATTAAAAAGTGACACTTCAATGAAGACGCTTGTGGAGAATCCATTTGCAGCCATGGAGAACCGCGTTAATTCCATTGAAGGAAAATTTGATGAAAAATTTAAAACAGTAGAAAACCGTTTCGCAACAGTTGAAAATCATGTGGATGAGAAAATTAAAAACCTAGAAAGGAAATTGGCGACGTCTGGAAGCGGTGCTGGTGATTCTGTACCTTCAGCTACACGAGCTTCAATTAAGCTCGACACGTTTGACGGCAAATCCTCGTGGCAAGTGTACAAGACCAAGTTCCTAATAGTTTCCGAAGCAAATGGATGGGACTCGGTTGTAAAGGCCTGCCATCTTGCAGCATCCCTGAGAGGTGACGCAGCGGACATTCTACAGACTCTTTCCGGACAGCCAGTGCCTAGATTTCGCCGCTCTCACATCTGCGTTTGAGCTTCGTTTCGGTGAGAAGTGCCAGAAAGATTTCAGTCGACTCTAATTGAAGTCCCATTTCCAGAAAACCGGGGAAACCTTGCAAGAGCTAGCGACGGACGTCGAGAGATTGTCTCATCTGGCTTTTTGCGACTGTCCTGCAGATGTTCGACACAAGCTGGCACTTAACTACTACATCGACGGGGTTCGAGATCCAGAAATCCAGAAGGCTCTACGGATGGCGGATGTCAAAGAATTGAATTCTGCTGTTGTGTATGCGGCCCCGTGTGGTGACCGGGGGGTAAGAATAGTCCCAACGTAGCCTATGTGTGTCGTAAAAAGGCGACTAAAATAGGTGCTCAGTGTCTGGGAGGATAGCCGGGCACCCTGCCCCTGGGGATTGTACAGGGGACTGGTCCTCCAGGTTGGGGGTTGGGCGTGGTGCTGACAACCCCACCTCGTAAAAAAACTCGTGTTTCGAAATCCAATGGAGAAAATAACCGGACTGTTTTACGAAAACGACCTGGAAAAACGGACAATGGACTTGAGAATTGGAAGCTGGAATGTTTTGTCTTTATACAAAAGTAAAGCACTTTTAAAGTTACTGCAGCAACTAGATCAGTACAATGTTGATATATGTGCTTTACAGGAAATGAGGTGGACAGGTAATGGAACTTTCAACAGTAAAAACTACTTAGTTTTCTATAGTTGCAATGATAGGAAACATGTTGAAGGAACTGGATTTGTTGTAAATAAAAGAATTTCACACCTCGTAATGGATTTTCAAGCATTTTCACCAAGACTATGTAAGTTGAGAATTAGGGGAAAGTTTTTTAACTACAGCCTTTTGTGTTGCCATGCCCCTACAGAAGATAAATCTGATGAAGAAAAGGAAACATTTTATGAAAATCTGTCTAGAGCCTACAGTGGATGTCCAAGACATGATGTTAAAATAGTTATTGGGGACATGAATGCTAAACTTGGAAAGGAATTAGAATACAGCTCTGTTCTTGGTAGATATAGCCTTCATGATTTGACAAACGACAATGGATGTAGACTGGTTGATTTTGCGGTGGAGCATGGGATGATTGTTGGAAGTACCTTATTTTGTCATAAACTAATCCATAAAGAAGCATGGAAAGCACCAGGTGATACATGTTCAAATCAAATAGACCATGTTTTGATTGATGCTAGACATAGCTCTGACCTAATTGACGTTAGAACATACAGAGGTGCAAATATAGACTCTGATCACTATTTAATTATTTCCAGGATTAGAGCAAGGCTTTCCAATGCCAAGAAAGAACGGATTGAGCCCCTAAAAACGTTTGATTGTGAGAAACTTAAGAACACTGAAGTAAAAAAGGAATATGCTGAATGTTTAGAAAAGCATCTAACGGAAATCAGTGATAGCGACTCCATAGATGAATACTGGAGAAAAATAAAAGAAAGTGTTTGTCATACAGCTAAAGCTGTAGTTGGAAACATTGAACGCAAGAAGGATAAAGACTGGTATGACGATGAATGTGCTGAACTCACAAATAAGAAGAATCAAGCATATAAAATAATGTTGCAGAGAAATACCAGACATAACTCAGATGAATATAAAAGAGCTAGAAAAGAGGAAAAAAGGCTTCACAAGTTGAAGAAAAGAACTTTTGAAGAGGAGAACCTCAAAGACATTGATAATCTCAAAACCATCAATGAATGCAGAGCATTCTATAGAAAGGTTAATCGTAGTCGTTCTGACTTTAAACCAAGTTCTGCTCTGTGTCGAGACAAGCAGGGTGAAATCCTGGCTAACAAACAGGATATACTTTGTAGATGGATAGAACATTTGGGTGACCTTTTAAACTCGGAGGAACCAGTGGAAGACCATCGGCGCGACTCTATAGATTTAAATCATAACGAAGTCATCCCCCTCCCAGATAGAGATGAAATTCAATTTGCTTTAAATAAACTAAAAAATAATAAACCGCCAGGACATGATCTTATTTCTGCAGAGTTGCTAAAAAATGGATGTCCTCAGCTATATGAGCACCTGCATAAACTAATAATTGATATTTGGAGCTCTGAATATATACCATCAGACTGGAACATTAGTATTTTGTGCCCTATTCACAAGAAAGGAGACCCAATGGTCTGCTCCAACTATAGAGGCATCAGCCTGCTAACCACATGCTATAAAATCCTATCCAATATTCTGTTTGTGAGACTAAAACCATTTGTGGATTCAGAAATTGGTAGTTATCAATGTGGGTTTAGAAGTGGAAAATCTACAGTAGACCAAATTTTCTGTCTACGTCAAATTATTGAAAAATCAATTGAGTTTAATATTGACACTCATCACTTGTTTATAGACTTTAAGTCTGCATTTGACAGTGTGGATAGAAAACATTTAATGGATGCAATGTATGAATTCAAGATCCCAAGCAAATTAATTAGACTTGTAATGTGCACTATGAACAACACTAAATGCAAGGTAAAATTCAAGGGTGTCCTCTCTGAGGATTTAAATGTTAATAATGGTGTTCGACAGGGCGACTCATTGTCTTGCCTTCTTTTTAATATTGCTTCGGAAAAAGCTATTCGTGACTCAAATATCAACACTAGGGGCACCATCTTTTACAAATCAGTTCAGATCTTAGCCTATGCTGATGATATTGATATAGTTGCTAGGACTGTACCAGCCTTGAAAGAGGCTTTTTCATCTTTGGAGATAGCTGCTGGTCGAATAGGACTAAAAATAAACGACTCCAAGACCAAGTATATGCCTGTACAAAAAATTCCGCCAAATGACAGGAACACATGTTTAGAAATTGGTACTCATTCATTTGAAATCGTTAGCAGTTTTACGTACCTTGGGTCCTGTGTTAACAACAAAAATGACACAATCTCAGAAATACAGAACCGAATAACGTTGGCAAACAAGGCCTTTTTTGGACTACGCCCCATCTTCAGATCGTCTTTGATTTCCAGAAAAACAAAGATCTTGGTTTATAAGACTCTTATTAGGCCAGTTCT
This sequence comes from Uloborus diversus, assembly GCF_026930045.1. Lineage (NCBI taxonomy): Eukaryota > Metazoa > Arthropoda > Arachnida > Araneae > Uloboridae > Uloborus > Uloborus diversus. The sequence goes on from NC_072738.1 coordinate 79,400,682, forward strand.
AAGTTATGCTTCTGAAACATGGCCTTTGACTAAAACCGGAGAGCACAAGATATTAATTTTTGAGAGAAAGGTTTTAAGAAGCATTTTTGGAGGCATCAATGAGAACGGTGTCTGGAGACGACGATTCAATTTTGAAATTTACAGATTGTTTAGAGAACCTGACATAATAAAAAGCATAAAAATTAGGAGAATGAACTGGGCGGCCCATGTCTCTCGAATGAACGAAGAAAACCCAGTAAAAAAAGTTTTTGCTGCAAAACCTGTGACAATTCGAGGAAGGGGACGACCAAAAATGAGATGGTTGGATTCTGTTGAATCTGACTTCGATATTCTCAAAGTTAAAAATTGGAAAACCCAGGCAAAAAGTAGGACGTCTTGGAAGATTCTCCAAAGGAAGGCCTTGGCCCACCCTGGGCTGTCGAGTCAACTATGATGATGATGATGTTGTGTATGCGATGAAATACGAGGCCGCCCAAGAAGCAATCCATGTGGATCGCCATCCAATCCCGACTCTGGAAGCTGATGAGTCTGATTCCAGGTCGTCCCGTCTCGCTGAAATTGAGAGACAACTCGGTGACTTGGCAAGACATCTGAACAGCATAACAGCCCAAAAGAAACAAGAGCATAAGTGCTGGAAATGCGGTAGTGAAGAGCACCTGCGAAGGAGTTGTCCTGCTCGCCAAGCTACACGAGGGAAGGAAATCACCACCCTCCAGTGCTCTGCAGGTTTCCTCTACTGTTAGTGGAAATAATGGACTTTTCATTTGCGGGTATATAAATGGATCGCCCTGCAAGCTGATTGTCGACACAGGAGCCAATATGACCATCATTAGGACAGATGCAGCTCGCGAATTTGCTTTGAAACTTTTGTGGACATCGCCACACGTAAGTCTCCAGACTGTGACAGGTGACAAAATCCAGATTGACAGTAAAGTAGACTTGCAAATAATATTCGGAAATGCCACGTACCATCATACGGCATTCGCTGCTGACATCACGGACCCCTTCATTCTCGGATTGGACTTCCTACGAAAAATTGACTTTACCACTGGCTTCAAGACTAATTAGCTGCACTTGATGAGGGAAGACATATCAGTTTTCCACGCAGAAAATGACGTAAAATCCGCTCATCAAATAATTGCACAAAAGGACTTCACCGTACCCTCTAGAACAGAATCATTAATAACTGGATCCATTGAAGAAAGTAATAGTTTTCGATTTGGCCTCATCGAATATCCTAACCGAAGCAATAGTTAAAATTTGACATTTTTTATAACTTATTCAATAATTGCTGGAGTAGAAATGTTTCTACATTTTTGCAAAGAAACAAGTACTAAAAGTAAGGAAGTTCTAATTTCAAAGGGGGAGGGAGCTTGAGCCACCACTTGCCCCCCACCCATATGGGCGCTTTGCAGAGGCGTATTCATGAGCGGATTTATGGGGGGGCAGAAGGGGGCAATGACCCCCAGTTTTGGGAGGACTTTATGTAGTAACAACACATCCTCCAAAAATGTTTTAAAAATCTTTTTTTTTTCTTTTTTGACTAGTTCAGAAGGGCATGGGTGGATTTATAGGAGAGGGGGCAAAGGGGGCAATGCCCCCCAATATTGGGAGGACTTAAAATAGTAACAACACATCTTCAAAAATCTTGAAACAAAAAAATTATTGTTATTTTCTTTTTTGAATAGTTAAATGAAAATGAAGAGAATAGCGAATGTCCTTTTCTGATGGGAGAAAAGGAGAAAAAAAAAACGAACATTAAATACAAATAGTACAGCTTTCTCTGGGGTGCTGAATATATGCCACTATTTTGGACTGAAAACTGGGGAGAAACCTCCGAACCCCCTAAAATTGGAGATATTCTATATCCCACTTAAAAGGGAGCCCTGCATCACTCTCTAGATACCAGTCACCTCTCTTAAGGCCAATTCAAAAAGGACAGCATGAAAACACACATTAATGAAAACGACACAAAAAAAAGTAAAGCATGGCCTTATGCATCACAGGAAAACAGACCAAAACATGGGGGGTGGGAAGGGGGGACAGTTTAAAATGTTGCTCAAAAAAAAGAAAAAAAATCCTGCCCCCCCCCCCCCCATTAACTCAGTCCTAAATCCGCCTATGGGCGTATTTGGATGTGAAGCCGCCCTGGGCTTTTGAAACTAGTCGCCCTCCAACAGCACCATTAACTCTTTAAGACCGGGAAGGGGGGAATTTTTTACTACTGTTAGGTCCTGACTTTTTCGATCAAGCTATTTTGGAAATGGAATCGTCCACTCTGAGACCCCCTTCGGCAGCATCTCGTCAGTTCTTGTGTGCACAAATTACAGGAGGCGTGGTAAGCTGTCACCTTAACTCCTTAAGACCGAGGCCGGCCGTATACGGCTTTGTAACTTAGATCCGAGTCCGCCCGTACCCGGCCGAGTTCTGCGAATTCAGGGGTGGTGGGTAGAAGAAGACACCCTACTGCGAGACCTCCCCGAAGAAGACCCTTTCTTCAAGCCGATAGCTATTTAGCAAGTGATAGCGACAACTGCATGAATGGGGAGCTGCTAATGACTTGATGTCGCTTGGCTTCCTCAAAAAATGAGAAAAGATGAATGCGTTGTACGATTTCGTTTCAATTTCCTCCACTTCTAATCCTCACTTTTTTGTACCACTTTTTTAAAAATAAATTCTATTCTAGGATTTATAAATTAATGTTTTGTATAATTTTTATGATAATTCGTACAACATTAAAGCACAAACTTTGCAAATAACTGCATATACATGCTTCAGGTTTACAAGGAACCTCGAAACACGGGTGTGCAATTACTACTTGCAATATTTCGCCATCTATTAACCTTTTCTATTTTCATTATTTTTATTTTCAACCCAAATGTAATTATTTCTTTCCAGTTTTAGAAACTTAAAAGTATTACTCAGCAAATCAGAGCTTGGAAGGCATCTAAACAAAACAAATCTGCCCAGAGCTTTAACTTGCTCGTGAAAATATACTGCACCCCACCACACAACTGTTACCCAAACAGTAGCGCCCCACAAAAAGTGAGATAGGAGGTCATATTCCATAAGGACTTAAAACACACATAACATACATAACATGTAAAAATGTATGCATGGGTCAACCAACTCCAGTATTCAGGTCGCACGGGTGACTAAAGAAGATGCCTTAGATACTAGTTTTCTCAGAATGGTCAAAAGAAAAGAATTTTGTTACGATATTATACAATTTACAAACTACCGTATTATCCACTTTACCTTTAGAGTTCAAAATTTTGAGTAAAGTGATACTTGCTAGCAATATAATATATATTTGCACTTATAAAAATTTAATCACAAAATAGCATTTTCTAGTTTTCTTCTGAACAACATATTATTCATTAATTTGGGAAATTCAGTCAGTTTGTCAACATGTGAATTCAGAACCATGATTTACAAAAAAAAAAAAAAAAAGGTGAAAAATGACAATCTGCTTAAATCTTCAAAAACAGTTGTCTCTGAAGTGGGATAAACAGAAATTTCTAATGGCGCTAAGTCCCATTGTAATATTCCTTTAACGATTGTAGTGTAACAAACACCAAAAAATCCGATTTAATTATTTCCTAAATTCATTTAATCAATTTAAAAAGACATTATCTCTTGCTTTCTGTAGCACATCCCACAACTTTGTTTCCTTGAAAATATAAATTAATTGTTAAATTCTTCAAACAAATTAAAGTACATATTTACTTCTGTATAAATGGCATTATTCAGGAAAACATCATCAGAATAAATTTTAGGGAATATTTTTTTAAAGTCATGTCATACAGCAGTTTACTTACTGATAAATATAAAGAAAATCTAAATCTGTGCTTCTACATCTGTTGCATTTACACTTTTAGCACTAATTTAGAATTAATTGATTTTTTAAGAGAAAACAAATGTCACCTCCTTCCCCCAATATGAAATTGTTGTCAATAATAATTAAGCGATTTCAGAGTTGCATCAAAACAAGAAAACTTTCGTTCAGTACAGATTTATCTATCTTGCATTTCTATGTTAAAAAGTTGTATGCTCTCATCTTTATCATATTCGATTAGCTAGTTATATACGATAACCATGGCAACTTGTGTGTTTGTGGGTTGGAGGGGCGGGGGGGGGGGGGCAATTTTACCTTACTTTCAAAAGTAAAGGGGCCTTGCCCTCTCACTTTTCAGAGTTAAAAATTAACAATCGACTGAAAAATTATTTCTACTCGGATTGATTTTACGTATTAATTTATTTTGCGGGAATAAAACCAAAAAACTCCAAAAAAAAAAAAAAAAACTGAATTTTTCTTATGTTATTTCATTGGAATGAAGATTATAATTGGAAGAGTTCATGGCCTGATTTGGAAGTGTGGAGGCCCCGGGGCAAACGAAGGAGTGGAGGCCCCTAATCAGGGTTCGAAAAGATCATCATATTTTCGAAAATATCCGATACGTTGATATACAGTAGAAGACCATTATAACGCCGACCTATATAACGCAATTCTCTATAAACCGTACAACTTTCCAGAAGTAAACAATAGGTTTTGAAGTTAAAAAAAATACCTCTGTTTTGTTATGCAAACATAAAAATTGTTATTTTGAAACAGTTTTTCATCTTTCCATCTTAATCCAAAGCTTTTAAATGGAAATTAGTACCCCCCTTACAGTAAACAGAAAATACCAGATGGCTCTTGCAAATGCAGCTGTTATGCAAACCAAGAAGCTAGAAGAAGTGCAGGATAATGCACTTTCGTTTGATTGTGAAACATATTTATTTGTGAATAACTAATTGTAATGTTGGTGCTTTAATACTCATTGCAGATAAAACTCATTCTGAAGTGCTAATATAGAGACATATTCTGAACTTTAGTTTCAAAATTTGTGAAATGACCTATATAACGCAAAAACCTGTATAACGCAAAAGCTCTGGTCCCAAGGTTGTACGTTATAATGGTCTTCTACTGTATATCCGAATATTTTGATATATATGTACATATCCGATATTTTCGACCGGTGAAAGCTAGGAAATTTTGTAAAAATTTTATTGTGGAGGCCCCGGGGCAGTAGCCCCGCCTGCCACTAAATCCGGCTCTGGAAGAGTTAGTCTACGGTGGCTATTCATCCCAAATTTTGACACCAAACTCCATTTTTATCTGTCATTTAATAAGTAATGTCAAAATCCAATTACATAGACTAGTTTTATTTTAAAAAAGAAAAAAAAAGGGGGGAAATAAATAAGATTTCGTGGCTTCCCCACTAAGCATTCTCTTAACCCCCGTTTTTTGAGGAAAAGATTTTTTTTTTTTTCATTATTACTCTTGAAAAATTATCTTTCTATTATTTTCTTTTAACTTTCCTTTTTTTTTCTCCTGACTGGGATAGCTTTTATTACTTGTCCGTAGTATACTCAGAAATGGAAAAGAGATAGGGGTGCAATTTCTTCCAAATGTTTGAAAATAGGTTCAAAAACATTCTTTCAGTAATTATTCTCATCAGTTTGTGCAAATGGAATTGATTGAAATTGGAAAATTTAAATTATTGCATAATAAATCTTAAGCTTGTGCTTGAACTGTAATGTTCTTATTTATGATTAATATCATCTACGCGTTGAAGGCGGCTAATATATGTGTATAAGATATATTAAGATTTACAATCAATATGCGAAAGTTAAGGGATTTGGGAATCAACCCGGCAAACCTTCTCTCGCCATGCCTCTGTTACATATATTTTTTCTGATTTTCTGTAATTCTAAAATATGTCTCTTAAAAATCTAAAAAATATTTATATTTCTGAAAAAAGAATGTTTTATAATTTTATTATAGCCTTTTTCAATAACTTTATAAAAAAGGAAAACATGTATTAAAAAGAACTATATGTTTTATAATTTATTATTCTGCATAAGAATAAAAGTTATTGGCTGTGCTCAAACTTTTTTAATCAATCGAAATCGGGAGAAATGTTTCCAAAAACTAAAGCTGCTAGAAAGGTTAGGCATTTTGCGCTGTAGGCTGAACATGATATCCAAAAAAAAAACCGAACTTATTAGCAATATGGTTAGGAACTAATGGAAAGTCACGCTGTGAGATCACCTCAAAGATCCTTTCTTTGTATTTTCAACTGATGGGACAAGTGACAGTGATGTACAATTCCCAATGGCAATACAACTACAAGGATTGATAGCTAATAACTTGTGAAGATGCCCGCATTTCGGGAGGAAGGGGGAATTCATTCTTTTTCATTCACGCGACTTGTTCTATTTTTTCTCTTTGAAATTCTTCATTCCGAAGTTGCTTTTGATTTTTGAATATTTTTTTTGCAATTCAGATGTTTTATTCCTAATTTCAAAACATCCCATGTGTCTATAGATCGCAGACAGCTGAACAAACATACGCGATAAACACTAGCCTAGGGAAATAGCGAAGAAGGTTGCACGCCTGAAGCGCGACAGCGAATAAGATCGTCTAAACCTTAAAATATTGTTTTAGGACAAGAATGTCAAAAAAAATTTTTTTCAAAAAGTCCCTAAGGGCCATCTTATTCCCTAATGTAACCAAAAATGGCCGACAATCGCGTTTTAAAGACTTCAATTTAGAAAAGTTTCCAAGGACAAGCCCTTGAAATTCCCCTCCCTCTAACATCATCAAATCGTCTAGAATTGTGTTTATAGAGCTAATTTTGAACATTCCGGTACCTACGCATCTTTTTCCCCATTTCATCATCTAAGATCGTTTGAAATTGAATTCTTGAAACTTGTACACAAAGTTGATAAACACGTAGTTGTTAACAAAGAACTGCTGGGGAGTCCCTAAACACAATTTTTTTCTATAACGGTACCAAAGAGTCTACAATCGCGCTTTGGAGATTTTAATTACGAAAAATTTCCGGTGAGAGAGTCCTCGAAACTTACCTCCCCCTAACATCACCAAGTTCGTCTAGAATTAATTGCGTCAGTAGAGCTACAGTTTCAGAAAAAAAAAAATGTTGGGGATTTCCCCTGACATTGTTGAAAATCTTCGAAAAATGCCGTTTTTGGAACTTTTATTTCAAAAAATTGCTGGACGCCAGCCCTAACCTTGCCAAAAATGTCCAACTATTGCGTTTTAGACTTCAAAAATTGAAGCATTTCTGAGGACAGGGAAAACGAACCTCCCCTCCAACTAACACCACAAAGATTGTCTAGAATTACATTTTTAAAGCTACAAATTCGGGAGAAATACATCTTACATGAAAATAAAACACGCAAACATAGAAGCTATATTATTTTATTTCAGTTAATAAAAATATAGTATACTAATTACATTTTGGCTCTTGTTCATTGAAAATGTGCCTGAATAATTTATTTTTAAAAAATCAAGAATTTTAGGTAAATTTATGGTAAAGTTTAAGTAAATATATGGGGAAAAGTGCCGCCCCCTAAATCATGCCGCCCTGGGCTATAGCCCAGTAAGCCCATACGTAAATACGGCACTGGCGCTTTGTTTGGTTATAAAATCCAATCCGACGGAAAGGTCTTTCCCCCAAATAAACTTGTGATATAAGTTTGGCATCCTTTCTGGGGTTTGTACTGCCCGGGGACGTGCAGTAGGAGTTCTGTAAATAGTAATTATTTTTATGATTAATTTGTTGTAATCTGGCTAAATTTGGTGTTTGTGAATTAACTTTCACCTAAAATTATCTTAGTAATGTAACCTGAAAATAGTTTCTTGTAATGAATATACAGCCCCCTTACATTCGAATGAAGTACATGGTCCCTCCATTTCTGAGGAATAAGATTTGTGAATGAATAAAAAGAAAATGAAAGGAAACTTTGGGAATCATGTGGAATGCTTCAGAGCTCTCTTTCGAGAATTATAAATAGCCGGGTGGCATAGGAAAGAGTGAGTCAGTCAGTTTGCCTTCTAATTGTGAAGTCACGTGTTTTCAACCGTTGTGCTTGGAAAGTGTATATTAGACTTTGCGCTATGTTTTTGCGTTTTCTAATGTAAATACGTGTGTTATCGCTGAGTTTACGGTGTTAATTGATTTTTGCCTAATTACTGTGGTTAATTTAGCAGTTGCTAACGATATTTCTTGTACATAGTTGTAGCTGTAAATAAATCTCCTGTGTTTTCTCAAGAACTGTGTCATCATTTAAAGAAAGTTTGAAGTTGCACCGAACCAGGGTTGGCAAGTTTTTGACAATCGGAGGTTTTATCCGGTTTTAAACACGGTTTTTACCGTCAAGTCAAAAACTTCTTTTTGACATGGTTTTTGACAAAACTGTCAAAAACCTAAATTTCTGACCAAAACCTGCCTAAATTTGATTTTGATTACAAAAATACATTAAAAAATTCATATAGTTTAGTCATAAAGTTTTATAGTTTTTGATTTCAGACTCGAGAATACATTTTTAGAGTTTTAGAAATCTAAAATGATGTGCTGTAAACAATCGCAAGCATAATTTTAATTCAACGGGCTGCTCGTCTGTAGAAAAAAAAGAGAAATAAATGAAAGAGTTATTATAATTATAGAATAGAAAGTAAATTATAAATAGCTAAAGTAAACTTAAATGACTATTAATTCCTTTAATTTTCCAACGCTGTAAGAAGATTGCTCATTTATCTACACTGTAACAAATTTCGGAAACGTTTCTCGATATATCGGAAACGTCTCCGAAATAGTAAGAATCCTTCGTCCAATAGCGAACTCCTCATTATTCAGAAAGCTTTTTGTTATTTCAAGAAATCTAGAAGCGGAAGTGAGGAGCAATGCTTCGAAACGTATTTTATCCTTCCAACACTGGCGCCAGTGAGTCGAAAATAACGAGAGCTTATTTTTTCCTTTATCTATGGTTGCTGCAGTCAGCAACTGTTTAGCATTGGATTGCTTGTTATTTCATGTCTAGAGAGCAGTAAATTGTGTCGAAACTAATTTTACGCCTTTGCATTTTGGGCTGCCCTTGATTTTTTAGACGATGTACGCAGCTATTAAGTTATTTAGTAACGATTTGCTTCTTTACAATTTCCGGTGCGACCATGATTACATATATATTGTGTGTTCAAGCGTGAATAGTTTCAACACCCGTTTTTATACTTAATGAAACGAAACCCTTTGGATTACTTATCCAGTTGTAATGGAGGTACTTAGATTTTCTTCCGCTCAAGTTCACTTGTAAGTATTAATGAATATTTTAAAATATGTTGTTATATACATTTATATTTTTGTTGATTTGCATTTGATGAGGCTCCAATTGTAACTGTTTTTGGGTTTATCGAATTAATTTAAAGTTATCCTACATACCTGTGTGCGCAGTGTACTATTTGTTGTAACCAATTGAAACTGATTAATTACGCAAAAGAAATAAGATTCATATTTGAAAAGCAATCACAGAAAAGTTATTTCGAAATACTTGGATATACATACATTGGTTCAAAAAAAAAAATCAATTGTTTAATTCATTAAAAATATGGTAATGCAAATGTTTTCTAGTATTGTAATATGCTTCACAAAAAATGTGCCAGTATTATTTATCTTTTTTTATTATAATTTATTCATTTATTTTAAAATATTTATACCATTAGAAAATGGCCCAGTTATCTATTAGTAAGCAACATAGTTATGCAATTAATTCATGTGCTTATTCATTTTGTTAAATGTGGTTAACAATAAAAAATTCCTTGAGATTAGTTGTTCGGTAAATAACATTTCTTTCGTGGATATACTAGTTTAATATAGGACAGTCAGGAGGAATGAGTCAGAGGCAAAAATGGAACAGCTGCATTTACAGCTGCATGCTTGAAATAAATTTCCATGACTTTCAATGAAAATGTCAATTTTCCATGACTTTTCCAGGTCTGAAATTCTGTTATATTTTTTCCATGACTTTCCAGGATTTCCATGACCCGCACGAACCCTGACTGTAGTTTTAGAAATTCCGTATGTGCCGACTAATTTTCTCTGAGTTTCTCCATTTTTAATTAACTTTAATACAATATTTCATACTTTTTTTTAATCTCAAGTTCAACTAACTTTCTTTTTCAAGCCTTTTTTGTACAACTTATAGCACAAAGAGCAATAAGCGCGACTCTCCCAGTTCATAAAGGCAAAATTAAAATGTCCTATCTCTTAATCCCTTGCACCAGAAACACTCATTAGCAGGTCCAGATCTGCGTACCCGCAGGGCGAGGGCCCGCATGCTTAAAGGGGCTAACAGCCCTAGAAATTTAAGAAAAAATAGAAAAAAAACTAGCTTATTCACTTTACAAATAGACACTGCTGGCCACTAAGGAGGGGCCCTACATATTTTGTTGTAGAGGGACCCAAAATGTATAAATCCGGGCCTGCTTTTTTAGCACAATTTCTGTTGTGCCACAACATATTGCAACTGAAAGAAAAGACTTTGAACTTTTCTACTGACACTTATTTTCATTGAACAGAGTACAAAAAGCTATCTCAAATAGAACAACAAATGAAAAACAAGTTTGGAGAATAAAGAGCAGCATAAGCTTTATGCTGCTGTTTAGTTAGTAAAATGCTAGTCTGTCATTAAAGCATTAAAAACATTTTTAGAAAGCTATAAAAAAAAATATATATATATATATAAAATTAATTTGAATTTTGACATCTTGAATTCAAATTATGTTTTTCGCAATCACGAGTGTGTGTATGTGGGCATGTGTGTGTGGGGGGGGGGGTTGTGTGTACGGGTTATGTGTGTTTGTGTCTGTGTGCTGGCATAAGTGTGTTGGTAGTTGTGTGTATGAATGTGTGTGTGGGGGGGAGGGTATGTGTATGTGTGTGTGGGGGGTATGTGTATGTGTGTGTGGGGGGTATGTGTATGTGTGTGTAGGCATATGTGTTTGTGTCTGTGTGCAGGCAGGAATGTGTGGGTAGTTGTGTGTATGTTTGTGTATGTATGCGTGTGTGTAGGTGTATGTGTGTGTAGGTGTATAGGTGTATGTGTTTGTGTGTGTGTGTATGTACGCGTGTGTGTAGGACATGGATGCAACCTGGAGACGGCTTTCGTTATAGGAGCAGCATCGTGATGAGCCAGCCGGTCCACGGTGATGGTGCGGAGGGTGGCGGTGGGAAAATAAAATGATAGGACATCAAAAACAGTCAAATGAAAGCAATAAGCAATCGTGATTGCTCAAAAAAAAAGAAAAAAGAAATGATAATAATAATAGTAATAATTAATAAATAAATAATAGAACAAAATAATTTGCTGAAGAAAGTTTTAAAAAATAAACCAAGTGATCAACTTATAAAGGGTTTTTTACAATACTCCAAACCAAATTTGGCGTACATTAGTGGTCAAGATAGACAGGTGGTCAAGTTATGGAGGTTTTCCTTCATTATATGAGATAGGACTAATTCCGTTCCTGACAAATGTGGTCAACATAGACAGGTGGTCAACTTACAAGGGTAGTCAACTTTACAGGTTTTACTGTATTGGGAAATGATCGGAAATACTATCTCAGTAATTCAAAATTTTTAATTGTTACTATCTTATGTCTGCTAGCAAATAAAATATTCGTACTTAATCCAAGCAAGGCTTTGAAAATAACTTTCATATTTCGGTCTTTGCTTTGCTTTTGCGATGATTCGGAAATTGGGACGGTCGACAAGTTTTTGTGTGCGTAATTTTATTTTTGCTGAGAATATTACTTCCTCGTCCAGCACGGGGAGAGATCAGAATTCATAAGAAGTACAGTGAAGCACCGTTTATACGTTTTTGATGGGACTATATGAAAAAAGCGTACAAACAAAAAAACGTAAAATAGGTGTAGTTTAATGTGCATTAGACTTTGCAGGGACCAAGTTTAAAAACGTATAATTGATAAAAACGCATAAAAGAGGACATGCAAGTATAAACGGTGCTTCACTGTATGTATAAGAAAGTTTCGTGATGGCCGCAACATACTAGTTTAGAAATCTTGCTCTTAATCCCGCAGGATTAATCTCGCTAAATATTTAATTTTGCATAATCCCGCGAGATTCGGGATTTAAAACCCTATACAAAGGCCCCTCTTTTTCTAAGCAAAAGAATTTATTTCTGAGAATTGAGTAACATGATTTGCGATGCATTTTCTCTCTTTAAATTGACAGAGCAACGTTTTCTCCTACCAAACAGTGGAGTTCCAGAATTTTTTGTGGCACAAAATAAAATAGAAAGTGTTTTTTTTTTTCTTTTTCATTTAAAATT